>NW_027422258.1:0-218035 GCF_037893015.1 Macrotis lagotis | reverse complement strand
AAGGCAAGGCTAATGCACGACAGCGCAAGGCTAGGCAATGCACGGAAGGCAAGCAAAGAGTAACGGAAGGCAAGGAAGGCAAGGGAAAGCAAGGCAAGGCAAGAGTAACGGAAGGAACGGCTCGGCAAGGGGAAACAAGGCTAAGGCACGACAACACAGGGCTAGGCAATGCAGGGCAAGGCAAGGAAAGGGTAACGCAAGGCAAGGCACCTTGGGCAGGCAAGGCAAGGCTGATGCACGACAACGCACGGCTAGGCAATGCATGGCAAGGCAAGGAAAGGGTAACGCAAGGCAAGGCACGGTCAGGCGAGGCAAGGCTAAGGCACGACAATGCAAGGCTAGGCAATGCACGAAAGGCAAGCAAAGGGTAACGGAAGGCAAGGAAGGCAAGGTAAAGCAAGGCAAGGCAAGTGTAACAAAAGGCACGGCACGGCAAGGGGAAACAAGGCTAAGGCACGGCAACGCAAGGCTAAGCAATGCACGGCCAGGCAAGGAAAGGGTAACGCAAGGCAAGGCACGGTAAGGCAAGGCAAGGCTAATGCACGACAAGGCAAGGCTAGGCAATGCACGGAAGGCAAGCAAAGAGTAACGGAAGGCAAGGAATGCAAGGCAAAGCAAGGCAACGCAAGCAAGGCTATGGCAAGGTGAAAAAAAGGCTAAGGCACGACCACGCAAGGCTAGGCAATGCACGGAAGGCAAGCAAAGAGTAACGGAAGGCAAGGAAGGCAAGGCAAAGCAAGGCAACGCAAGCAAGGCTATGGCAAGGTGAAAAAAGGCTAAGACACGACAACGCAAGGCTAGGCAATGCACGGAAGGCAAGCAAAGAGTAACGGAAGGCAAGGAAGGCAAGGGAAAGCAAGGCAAAGCAAGCAAGGCTATGGCAAGGTGAAACAAGGCTAAGGCACCACAACGCACGACTAGGCAATGCACGGCCAGCGAAGGAAAAGGTAACGCAAGGCAAGGCACTCTGAGGCAAGGCAAGGCTAATGCATGACAGCGCAAGGCTAGGCAGTGCACGGCAAGGCAAGGAAAGGGTAACGCAAGGCAAGGCACAGTCAGGCGAGGCAAGGCTAAGGCACGACAACGCAAGGCTAGGCAATGCACGGAAGGAAAGCAAAGAGTAACGGAAGGCAAGGAAAGCAAGGGAAAGCAAGGCAAGGCAAGGGTAACGGAAGGAACGGCACGGCAAGGGGAAACAAGGCTAAGGCACGACAACACAGGGCTAGGCAATGCAGGGTAAGGCAAGGAAAGGGTAACGCAAGGCAAGGCACGGTTTGGGGAGGCAAGTCTAATGCACGACAACGCAAGGTTAGGCAATGCACGGAAAGCAAGCAAAGAGTAACGGAAGGCAAGGAATGCAAGGCAAAGCAAGGCAACGCAAGCAAGGCTATGGCAAGGTGAAAAAAGGCTAAGGCACGACCACGCAAGGCTAGGCAATGCACGGAAGGCAAGCAAAGAGTAACGGAAAGCAAGGAAGGCAAGGCAAAGCAAGGCAACGCAAGCAAGGCTATGGCAAGGTGAAAAAAGGCTAAGACACGACAAGGCAAGGCTAGGCAATGCACGGAAGGCAAGCAAAGAGTAACGGAAGGCAAGGAAGGCAAGGGAAAGCAAGGCAAGGCAATGGTAACGGAAAGAACGGCACGGCAAGGGGAAACAAGGCTAAGGCACGGCAACGCAAGGCTAAGCAATGCACGGCCAGGCAAGGAAAGGGTAACGCAAGGCAAGGCACGGTCAGGCGAGGGAAGGCTAAGGCACGACTACGCAAGGCTAGGCAATGCACGGAAGGCAAGCAAAGAGTAACGGAAGGCAAGGAATGCAAGGGAAAGCAGGGGAAGGCAAGGGTAACGAAAGGAACGGCACGGCAAGGGGAAACAAGGCTAAGGCACGACAACACAGGGCTAGGCAATGCAGGGCAAGGAAAGGAAATGGTAACGCAAGGCAAGGCACGGTTTGGGGAGGCAAGGCTAATGCACGACAACGCAAGGATAGGCAGTGCACGGCTACGCAAGGAAAGAGTAACGGAAGGAAAGGAAGGCAAGGGAAAGCAAGGCAAGGCAAGGGTAACAAAAGGCAAGGCACGGCAAGGGGAAACAAGGCTAAGGAACGGCAACGCACGGCTAGGCAATGCACGGCCAGGGAAGGAAAGGGTAACGCAAGGCAAGGCACGGTAAGGCAAGAGAAGGCTAATGCACGACAACGCACGGCTAGGCAATGCACGGCAAGGCAAGGAAAGTGTAACGCAAGGCAAGGCACGGTCAGGCGAGGCAAGGCAAATGCACGACAACGCAAGGCTAGGCAATGCACGGAAGGCAAGCAAAGAGTAACGGAAGGCAAGGAAGGCAAGGGAAACCAAGGCAAGGCAAGGGTAACGGAAGGAACGGCACGGCAAGGGGAAACAAGGCTAAGGCACTGCAACGCACGGCTAGGCAATGCACGAAAGGCAAGCAAAGAGTAACGGAAGTCAAGGAAGGCAAGGGAAAGCAAGGGAAGGCAAGGGTAACGGAAGGAACGGCACGGCAAGGGGAAACAAGGCTAAGGCACGACAACGCAAGGCTAGGCAATGCAGGGCAAGGCAAGGCAAGGGTAACGGAAGGCACGGCACGGCAAGGGGAAACAAGGCTAAGGCACGACAACGCAGGGCTAGGCAATGCACGGCAAGGCAAGGAAAGGGTAACGCAAGGCAAGGCACGGTGAGGCAAGGCAAGGCTAATGCACGACAACGCACGGCTAGGCAATGCATGGCAAGGCAAGGAAAGGGTAACGCAAGGCAAGGCACGGTCAGGCGAGGCAAGGCTAAGGCACGACAACGCAAGGCTAGGCAATGCACGGAAGGCAAGCAAAGGGTAACGGAAGGCAAGGAAGGCAAGGCAAAGCAAGGCAAGGCAAGTGTAACAAAAGGCACGGCACGGCAAGGGGAAACAAGGCTAAGGCACGACAACACAGGGCTAGGCAATGCAGGGCAAGGCAAGGAAAGGGTAACGCAAGGCAAGGCACCTTGAGGCAAGGCAAGGCTGATGCACGACAACGCACGGCTAGGCAATGCATGGCAAGGCAAGGAAAGGGTAACGCAAGGCAAGGCACGGTCAGGCGAGGCAAGGCTAAGGCACGACAACGCAAGGCTAGGCAATGCACGGAAGGCAAGCAAAGAGTAACGGAAGGCAAGGAAGGCAAGGCAAAGCAAGGCAACGCAAGCAAGGCTATGGCAAGGTGAAAAAAGGCTAAGGCACGACCACGCAAGGCTAGGCAATGCACGGAAGGGAAGCAAAGAGTAACGGAAGGCAAGGAAGGCAAGGCAAAGCAAGGCAACGCAAGCAAGGCTATGGCAAGGTGAAAAAAGGCTAAGACACGACAACGCAAGGCTAGGCAATGCACGGAAGGCAAGCAAAGAGTAACGGAAGGCAAGGAAGGCAAGGGAAAGCAAGGCAAAGCAAGCAAGGCTATGGCAAGGTGAAACAAGGCTAAGGCACCACAACGCACGACTAGGCAATGCACGGCCAGCCAAGGAAAAGGTAACGCAAGGCAAGGCACTCTGAGGCAAGGCAAGGCTAATGCATGACAGCGCAAGGCTAGGCAATGCACGGAAGGCAAGCAAAGAGTAACGGAAACCAAGGAAGGCAAGGGAAAGCAAGGCAAGGCAAGGGTAACGGAAGGAACGGCACGGCAAGGGGAAACAAGGCTAAGGCACGACAACACAGGGCTAGGCAATGCAGGGTAAGGCAAGGAAAGGGTAACGCAAGGCAAGGCACGGTTTGGGGAGGCAAGTCTAATGCACGACAACGCAAGGCTAGGCAATGCACGGAAAGCAAGCAAAGAGTAACGGAAGGCAAGGAAGGCAAGGCAAAGCAAGGCAACGCAAGCAAGGCTATGGCAAGGTGAAAAAAGGCTAAGACACGACAAGGCAAGGCTAGGCAATGCACGGAAGGCAAGCAAAGAGTAACGGAAGGCAAGGAAGGCAAGGGAAAGCAAGGCAAGGCAATGGTAACGGAAAGAACGGCACGGCAAGGGGAAACAAGGCTAAGGCACGGCAACGCAAGGCTAAGCAATGCACGGCCAGGCAAGGAAAGGGTAACGCAAGGCAAGGCACAGTAATGCAAGGCGAGGCTAATGCACGACAACGCACGGCTAGGCAATGCATGGCAAGGCAAGGAAAGGGTAACGCAAGGCAAGGCACGGTTAGGCGAGGCAAGGCTAAGGCACGACAACGCAAGGCTAGGCAATGCTCGGAAGGCAAGCAAAGAGTAACGGAACGCAAGGAAGGGAAGGGAAAGCAAGGCAAGGCAAGGTTAACGGAAGGAACGGCACGGCAAGGGGAAACAAGGCTAAGCACGGTAAGGCAGGGCTAGGCAATGCAGGGCAAGGCAAGGAAATGGTAACGCAAGTCAAGGCACGGTTTGGAGAGGCAAGGCTAATGCACGACAACGCAAGGCTAGGCAGTGCACGGCTAGGCAAGGAAAGAGTAACGGAAGGAAAGGAAGGCAAGGCAAAGCAAGGCAAGGCAAGTGTAACAAAAGGTAAGGCACGGCAAGGGGAAACAAGGCTAAGGAACGGCAACGCACGGCTAGGCAATGCACGGCCAGGCAAGGAAAGGGTAACGCAAGGCGAGGCACGGTAAGGCTAGACAAGGCTAATGCACGACAACGCACGGCTAGGCAATGCTCGGCAAGGCAAGGAAAGGGGAACGCAAGGCAAGGCACGGTCAGGCGAGGCAAGGCTAACGACGACAACGCAAGGCTAGGCAATGCACGGAAGGCAAGCAAAGAGTAACGGAAGGCAAGGAAGGCAAGGGAAAGCAAGGCAAGACAAGAGTAACGGAAGGAACGGCACGGTAAGGGGAAACAAGGCTAAGGCACGACAACGCAAGGCTAGGCAATGCACGGCAAGGCAAGGAAAGGGTAACGCAAGGCAAGGCACTGTCAGCCGAGGCAAAGCTAATGCACGACATCGCAAGGCTAGGCAGAGCACGGCTATGCAAGGAAAGAGTAACGGAAGGAAAGGAAGGGAAGGCAAAGCACGGCAAGGCAAGTGTAACAACAGGCACGGCACGGCAAGGGGAAACAAGGCTAAGGCACGACAACGCAAGGCTAGGCAATGCACGGAAGGCAAGCAAAGAGTAACGGAAGGCAAGGAATGCAAAGGAAAGCAGGGGAAGGCAAGGGTAACGAAAGGAACGGCACGGTAAGGGGAAACAAGGCTAAGGCACGGCAACGCAGGGCTAGGCAATGCACGGCAAGGCAAGGAAAGGGTAACGCAAGGCAAGGCACGGTCAGGCGAGGCAAGGCTAAGGCACGACAACGCAAGGCTAGGAAAAGCACGGAAGGCAAGCAAAGAGTAACGGAAGGCAAGGAAGGCAAGGGAAAGCAGGGGAAGGCAAGGGTAACGGAAGGAACGGCACGGCAAGGGGAAACAAGGCAAGGCAAGGAAAGGGTAACGCAAGGCAAGGCACGGTCAGGCGAGGCAAGGGTAATGCACGACAACGCAAGGCTAGGCAATGCACGGCAAGGCAAGGAAAGGGTAACGCAAGGCAAGGCACGGTCAGGCGAGGGAAGGCTAAGGCACGACTACGCAAGGCTAGGCAATGCACGGAATGCAAGCAAAGAGTAACGGAAGGCAAGGAATGCAAGGGAAAGCAGGGGAAGGCAAGGGTAACGAAAGGAACGGCACGGCAAGGGGAAACAAGGCTAAGGCACGACAACACAGGGCTAGGCAATGCAGGGCAAGGCAAGGAAAGGGTAACGCAAGGCAAGGCACGGTTTGGGGAGGCAAGGCTAATGCACGACAACGGAAGGCTAGGCAATGCACGGAAGGCAAGCAAAGAATAACGGAAGGCAAGGAATGCAAGGCAAAGCAAGGCAACGCAAGCAAGTCTATGGCAAGGTGAAAAAAGGCTAAGGCACGACAACGCAAGGCTAGGCAATGCACGGAAGGCAAGCAAAGAGTAACGGAATGGAAGGAAGGCAAGGCAAAGCAAGCAAGGCTATGGCAAGGTGAAACAAGTCTAAGGCACCACAAAGCACGGCTAGGCAATCCACGGCCAGCCAAGGAATAGGTAACGCAAGGCAAGGCACTGTGAGGCAAGGCAAGGCTAATGCACGACAGCGCAAGGCTAGGCAATGCACGGAAGGCAAGCAAAGAGTAACGGAAGGCAAGGAATGCAAGGCAAAGCAAGGCAACGCAAGCAAGTCTATGGCAAGGTGAAAAAAGGCAAGGCACGGTCAGGCGAGGCAAGGCTAAGGCACGACAACGCAAGGCTAGGCAATGCACGGAAGGCAAGCAAAGAGTAACGGAAGGCAAGGAAGGCAAGGGAAAGCAAGGCAAGGCAAGGGTAACGGAAGGAACGGCACGGCAAGGGGAAACAAGGCTAAGGCACGGCAACGCACGGCTAGGCAATGCACGGCAAGGCAAGGAAAGAGTAACGCAAGGCAAGGCACTGTCAGGCGAGGCAAAGCTAATGCACGACATCGCAAGGCTAGGCAGAGCACGGCTATGCAAGGAAAGAGTAACGGAAGGAAAGGAAGGGAAGGCTAAGGCACGGCAACGCAAGGCTAGGCAATGCACGGAAGGCAAGCAAAGAGTAACGGAAGGCAAGGAAGGCAAGGGAAAGCAAGGCAAGGCAAGGGTAACGGAAGGAACGGCACGGCAAGGGGAAACAAGGCTAAGGCACGACAACACAGGGCTAGGCAATGCAGGGCAAGGCAAGGAAAGGGTAACGCAAGGCAAGGCACCTTGAGGCAAGGCAAGGCTGATGCACGACAACGCACGGCTAGGCAATGCATGGCAAGGCAAGGAAAGGGTAACGCAAGGCAAGGCACGGTCAGGCGAGGCAAGGCTAAGGCACGACAATGCAAGGCTAGGCAATGCACGAAAGGCAAGCAAAGGGTAACGGAAGGCAAGGAAGGCAAGGTAAAGCAAGGCAAGGCAAGTGTAACAAAAGGCACGGCACGGCAAGGGGAAACAAGGCTAAGGCACGGCAACGCAAGGCTAAGCAATGCACGGCCAGGCAAGGAAAGGGTAACGCAAGGCAAGGCACGGTAAGGCAAGGCGAGGCTAATGCACGACAACGCAAGGCTAGGCAATGCACGGAAGGCAAGTAAAGAGTAACGGAAGGCAAGGAATGCAAGGCAAAGCAAGGCAACGCAAGCAAGGCTATGGCAAGGTGAAAAAAGGCTAAGGCACGACCACGCAAGGCTAGGCAATGCACGGAAGGGAAGCAAAGAGTAACGGAAGGCAAGGAAGGCAAGGCAACGCAAGCAAGGCTATGGCAAGGTGAAAAAAGGCTAAGACACGACAACGCAAGGCTAGGCAATGCACGGAAGGCAAGCAAAGAGTAACGGAAGGCAAGGAAGGCAAGGGAAAGCAAGGCAAAGCAAGCAAGGCTATGGCAAGGTGAAACAAGGCTAAGGCACCACAACGCACGACTAGGCAATGCACGGCCAGCCAAGGAAAAGGTAACGCAAGGCAAGGCACTCTGAGGCAAGGCAAGGCTAATGCATGACAGCGCAAGGCTAGGCAGTGCACGGCAAGGCAAGGAAAGGGTAACGCAAGGCAAGGCACAGTCAGGCGAGGCAAGGCTAAGGCACGACAACGCAAGGCTAGGCAATGCACGGAAGGAAAGCGAAGAGTAACGGAAGGCAAGGAAAGCAAGGGAAAGCAAGGGAAGGCAAGGGTAACGGAAGGAACGGCACGGCAAGGGGAAACAAGGCTAAGGCACGACAACACAGGGCTAGGCAATGCAGGGTAAGGCAAGGAAAGGGTAACGCAAGGCAAGGCACGGTTTGGGGAGGCAAGTCTAATGCACGACAACGCAAGGCTAGGCAATGCACGGAAAGCAAGCAAAGAGTAACGGAAGGCAAGGAATGCAAGGCAAAGCAAGGCAACGCAAGCAAGGCTATGGCAAGGTGAAAAAAGGCTAAGGCACGACCACGCAAGGCTAGGCAATGCACGGAAGGCAAGCAAAGAGTAACGGAAAGCAAGGAAGGCAAGGCAAAGCAAGGCAACGCAAGCAAGGCTATGGCAAGGTGAAAAAAGGCTAAGACACGACAAGGCAAGGCTAGGCAATGCACGGAAGGCAAGCAAAGAGTAACGGAAGGCAAGGAAGGCAAGGGAAAGCAAGGCAAGGCAATGGTAACGGAAAGAACGGCACGGCAAGGGGAAACAAGGCTAAGGCACGGCAACGCAAGGATAAGCAATGCACGGCCAGGCAAGGAAAGGGTAACGCAAGGCAAGGCACAGTAATGCAAGGCGAGGCTAATGCACGACAACGCACGGCTAGGCAATGCATGGCAAGGCAAGGAAAGGGTAACGCAAGGCAAGGCACGGTTAGGCGAGGCAAGGCTAAGGCACGACAACGCAAGGCTAGGCAATGCTCGGAAGGCAAGCAAAGAGTAACGGAACGCAAGGAAGGCAAGGGAAAGCAAGGCAAGGGAAGGTTAACGGAAGGAACGGCACGGCAAGGGGAAACAAGGCTAAGCACGGTAAGGCACGGCTAGGCAATGCACGGCAAGGCAAGGAAAGGGTAACGCAAGGCAAGGCACGGTTTGGGGAGGCAAGGATAATGCACGACAACGCAAGGCTAGGCAGTGCACGGCTACGCAAGGAAAGAGTAACGGAAGGCAAGGAAGGCAAGGGAAACCAAGGCAAGGCAAGAGTAACGGAAGGAACGGCTCGGCAAGGGGAAACAAGGCTAAGGCACGGCAACGCAGGGCAAGGCAATGCACGGCAAGGCAAGGAAAGGGTAACGCAAGGCAAGGCACGGTCAGGCGAGGCAAGGCTAATGCACGACAACGCAAGGCTAGGCAGTGCACGGCTAGGCAAGGAAAGGGTAACGCAAGGCAAGGCACGTTCAGGCGAGGCAAGGCTAATGCACGACAACGCAAGGCTAGGCAATGCACGGAAGGCAAGCAAAGAGTAACGGAAGGCAAGGAAGGCAAGGGAAACCAAGGCAAGGCAAGGATAACGGAAGGAACGGCTCGGCAAGGGGAAACAAGGCTAAGGCACGGCAACGCAGGGCAAGGCAATGCACGGCAAGGCAAGGTAAGGGTAACGCAAGGCAAGGCACTGTCAGGCGAGGCAAAGCTAATGCACGACATCGCAAGGCTAGGCAGTGCACGGCTAGGCAAGGAAAGAGTAACGGAAGGCAAGGAAGGCAAGGCAAAGCAAGGCAACGCAAGCAAGGCTATGGCAAGGTGAAAAAAGGCTAAGACACGACAACGCAAGGCTAGGCAATGCACGGAAGGCAAGCAAAGAGTAACGGAAGGCAAGGAAGGCAAGGGAAAGCATGGCAAGGGTAACGGAAGGAACGGCACGGCAAGGGCAAACAAGGCTAAGGCACGACAACGAACGGCTAGGCAATGCAGGGCAAGGCAAGGTAAGGGTAACGCAAGGCAAGGCACGGTCAGGCGAGGCAAGGCTAAGGCACGACAACGCAAGGCTAGGCAATGCACGGAAGGCAAGCAAAGAATAACGGAACGCAAGGAAGGCAAGGGTAACGGAAGGAACGGCACGGCAAGGGGAAACAAGGCTAAGGCACGACAACACAGGGCTAGGCAATGCAGGGCAAGGCAAGGAAAGGGTAACGCAAGGCAAGGCACCTTGAGGCAAGGCAAGGCTGATGCACGACAACGCACGGCTAGGCAATGCATGGCAAGGCAAGGAAAGGGTAACGCAAGGCAAGGCAAGGCAAGGCTAAGGCACGACAACGCAAGGCTAGGCAATGCACGAAAGGCAAGCAAAGGGTAACGGAAGGCAAGGAAGGCAAGGTAAAGCAAGGCAAGGCAAGTGTAACAAAAGGCACGGCACGGCAAGGGGAAACAAGGCTAAGGCACGGCAACGCAAGGCTAAGCAATGCACGGCCAGGCAAGGAAAGGGTAACGCAAGGCAAGGCACGGTAAGGCAAGGCGAGGCTAATGCACGACAACGCAAGGCTAGGCAATGCACGGAAGGCAAGTAAAGAGTAACGGAAGGCAAGGAATGCAAGGCAAAGCAAGGCAACGCAAGCAAGGGTATGGCAAGGTGAAAAAAGGCTAAGGCACGACCACGCAAGGCTAGGCAATGCACGGAAGGGAAGCAAAGAGTAACGGAAGGCAAGGAATGCAAGGCAAAGCAAGGCAACGCTAGCAAGGCTATGGCAAGGTGAAAAAAGGCTAAGGCACCACAACGCACGACTAGGCAATGCACGGCCAGCCAAGGAAAAGGTAACGCAAGGCAAGGCACTCTGAGGCAAGGCAAGGCTAATGCATGACAGCGCAAGGCTAGGCAGTGCAAGGCAAGGCAAGGAAAGGGTAACGCAAGGCAAGGCACAGTCAGGCGAGGCAAGGCTAAGGCACGACAACGCAAGGCTAGGCAATGCACGGAAGGAAAGCGAAGAGTAACGGAAGGCAAGGAAAGCAAGGGAAAGCAAGGGAAGGCAAGGGTAACGGAAGGAACGGCACGGCAAGGGGAAACAAGGCTAAGGCACGACAACACAGGGCTAGGCAATGCAGGGTAAGGCAAGGAAAGGGTAACGCAAGGCAAGGCACGGTTTGGGGAGGCAAGTCTAATGCACGACAACGCAAGGCTAGGCAATGCACGGAAAGCAAGCAAAGAGTAACGGAAGGCAAGGAATGCAAGGCAAAGCAAGGCAACGCAAGCAAGGCTATGGCAAGGTGAAAAAAGGCTAAGGCACGACCACGCAAGGCTAGGCAATGCACGGAAGGCAAGCAAAGAGTAACGGAAAGCAAGGAAGGCAAGGCAAAGCAAGGCAACGCAAGCAAGGCTATGGCAAGGTGAAAAAAGGCTAAGACACGACAAGGCAAGGCTAGGCAATGCACGGAAGGCAAGCAAAGAGTAACGGAAGGCAAGGAAGGCAAGGGAAAGCAAGGCAAGGCAATGGTAACGGAAAGAACGGCACGGCAAGGGGAAACAAGGCTAAGGCACGGCAACGCAAGGCTAAGCAATGCACGGCCAGGCAAGGAAAGGGTAACGCAAGGCAAGGCACAGTAATGCAAGGCGAGGCTAATGCACGACAACGCACGGCTAGGCAATGCATGGCAAGGCAAGGAAAGGGTAACGCAAGGCAAGGCACGGTCAGGCGAGGCAAGGCTAAGGCACGACAACGCAAGGCTAGGCAATGCACGAAAGGCAAGCAAAGAGTAACGGAAGGCAAGGAATGCAAGGCAAAGCAAGGCAACGCAAGCAAGGCTATGGCAAGGTGAAAAAAGGCTAAGGCACGACCACGCAAGGCTAGGCAATGCACGGAAGGCAAGCAAAGAGTAACGGAAGGCAAGGAAGGCAAGGCAAAGCAAGGCAACGCAAGCAAGGCTATGGCAAGGTGAAAAAAGGCTAAGACACGACAACGCAAGGCTAGGCAATGCACGGAAGGCAAGCAAAGAGTAACGGAAGGCAAGGAAGGCAAGGGAAAGCAAGGCAAAGCAAGCAAGGCTATGGCAAGGTGAAACAAGGCTAAGGCACCACAACGCACGACTAGGCAATGCACGGCCAGCCAAGGAAAAGGTAACGCAAGGCAAGGCACTCTGAGGCAAGGCAAGGCTAATGCATGACAGCGCAAGGCTAGGCAATGCACGGAAGGCAAGCAAAGAGTAACGGAAACCAAGGAAGGCAAGGGAAAGCAAGGCAAGGCAAGGGTAACGGAAGGAACGGCACGGCAAGGGGAAACAATGCTAAGGCACGACAACACAGGGCTAGGCAATGCAGGGTAAGGCAAGGAAAGGGTAACGCAAGGCAAGGCACGGTTTGGGGAGGCAAGTCTAATGCACGACAACGCAAGGCTAGGCAATGCACGGAAGGCAAGCAAAGAGTAACGGAAGGCAAGGAAGGCAAGGCAAAGCAAGGCAACGCAAGCAAGGCTATGGCAAGGTGAAAAAAGGCTAAGACACGACAAGGCAAGGCTAGGCAATGCACGGAAGGCAAGCAAAGAGTAACGGAAGGCAAGGAAGGCAAGGGAAAGCAAGGCAAGGCAATGGTAACGGAAAGAACGGCACGGCAAGGGGAAACAAGGCTAAGGCACGGCAACGCAAGGCTAAGCAATGCACGGCCAGGCAAGGAAAGGGTAACGCAAGGCAAGGCACAGTAATGCAAGGCGAGGCTAATGCACGACAACGCACGGCTAGGCAATGCATGGCAAGGCAAGGAAAGGGTAACGCAAGGCAAGGCACGGTTAGGCGAGGCAAGGCTAAGGCACGACAACGCAAGGCTAGGCAATGCTCGGAAGGCAAGCAAAGAGTAACGGAACGCAAGGAAGGGAAGGGAAAGCAAGGCAAGGCAAGGTTAACGGAAGGAACGGCACGGCAAGGGGAAACAAGGCTAAGCACGGTAAGGCAGGGCTAGGCAATGCAGGGCAAGGCAAGGAAATGGTAACGCAAGTCAAGGCACGGTTTGGAGAGGCAAGGCTAATGCACGACAACGCAAGGCTAGGCAGTGCACGGCTAGGCAAGGAAAGAGTAACGGAAGGAAAGGAAGGCAAGGCAAAGCAAGGCAAGGCAAGTGTAACAAAAGGTAAGGCACGGCAAGGGGAAACAAGGCTAAGGAACGGCAACGCACGGCTAGGCAATGCACGGCCAGGCAAGGAAAGGGTAACGCAAGGCGAGGCACGGTAAGGCTAGACAAGGCTAATGCACGACAACGCACGGCTAGGCAATGCTCGGCAAGGCAAGGAAAGGGGAACGCAAGGCAAGGCACGGTCAGGCGAGGCAAGGCTAACGACGACAACGCAAGGCTAGGCAATGCACGGAAGGCAAGCAAAGAGTAACGGAAGGCAAGGAAGGCAAGGGAAAGCAAGGCAAGACAAGAGTAACGGAAGGAACGGCTCGGCAAGGGGAAACAAGGCTAAGGCACGGCAACGCAGGGCTAGGCAATGCACGGCAAGGCAAGGAAAGGGTAACGCAAGGCAAGGCACTGTCAGCCGAGGCAAAGCTAATGCACGACATCGCAAGGCTAGGCAGAGCACGGCTATGCAAGGAAAGAGTAACGGAAGGAAAGGAAGGGAAGGCAAAGCACGGCAAGGCAAGTGTAACGAAAGGAACGGCACGGCAAGGGGAAACAAGGCTAAGGCACGACAACGCACGGCTAGGCAATGCACGGAAGGCAAGCAAAGAGTAACGGAAGGCAAGGAATGCAAAGGAAAGCAGGGGAAGGCAAGGGTAACGGAAGGAACGGCACGGTAAGGGGAAACAAGGGTAAGGCACGGCAACGCACGGCTAGGCAATGCACGGCAAGGCAAGGAAAGGGTAACGCAAGGGAAGGCACGGTCAGGCGAGGCAAGGCTAAGGCACGACAACGCAAGGCTAGGCAAAGCACGGAAGGCAAGCAAAGAGTAACGGAAGGCAAGGAAGGCAAGGGAAAGCAAGGCAAGGCAAGGGTAACGGAAGGAACGGCACGGCAAGGGGAAACAAGGCTAAGGCACGGCAACGCAAGGCTAGGCAATGCACGGCAAGGCAAGGAAAGGGTAACGCAAGGCAAGGCACGGTCAGGCGAGGCAAGGGTAATGCACGACAACGCACGGCTAGGCAATGCACGGCAAGGCAAGGAAAGGGTAACGCAAGGCAAGGCACGGTCAGGCGAGGCAAGGCTAAGGCACGACAACGCAAGGCTAGGCAATGCACGGAATGCAAGCAAAGAGTAACGGAAGGCAAGGAATGCAAGGGAAAGCAGGGGAAGGCAAGGGTAACGAAAGGAACGGCACGGCAAGGGGAAACAAGGCTAAGGCACGACAACACAGGGCTAGGCAATGCAGGGCAAGGCAAGGAAAGGGTAACGCAAGGCAAGGCACGGTTTGGGGAGGCAAGGCTAATGCACGACAACGGAAGGCTAGGCAATGCACGGAAGGCAAGCAAAGAGTAACGGAAGGCAAGGAATGCAAGGCAAAGCAAGGCAACGCAAGCAAGTCTATGGCAAGGTGAAAAAAGGCTAAGGCACGACAACGCAAGGCTAGGCAATGCACGGAAGGCAAGCAAAGAGTAACGGAATGGAAGGAAGGCAAGGCAAAGCAAGCAAGGCTATGGCAAGGTGAAACAAGTCTAAGGCACCACAAAGCACGGCTAGGCAATCCACGGCCAGCCAAGGAATAGGTAACGCAAGGCAAGGCACTGTGAGGCAAGGCAAGGCTAATGCACGACAGCGCAAGGCTAGGCAATGCACGGAAGGCAAGCAAAGAGTAACGGAAGGCAAGGAATGCAAGGCAAAGCAAGGCAACGCAAGCAAGTCTATGGCAAGGTGAAAAAAGGCTAAGGCACGACAACGCAAGGCTAGGCAATGCACGGAAGGCAAGCAAAGAGTAACGGAATGGAAGGAAGGCAAGGCAAAGCAAGCAAGGCTATGGCAAGGTGAAACAAGGCTAAGGCACCACAAAGCACGGCTAGGCAATCCACGGCCAGCCAAGGAATAGGTAACGCAAGGCAAGGCACGGTCAGGCGAGGCAAGGGTAATGCACGACAACGCAAGGCTAGGCAATGCACGGAATGCAAGCAAAGAGTAACGGAAGGCAAGGAAGGCAAGGGAAAGCAAGGCAAGGCAAGGGTAACAGAAGGAACGGCTCGGCAAGGGGAAACAAGGCTAAGGGACGGCAACGCAGGGCTAGGCAATGCACGGCAAGGCAAGAAAAGGGTAACGCAAGGCAAGGCACTGTCAGGCGAGGCAAAGCTAATGCACGACATCGCAAGGCTAGGCAGAGCACGGCTATGCAAGGAAAGAGTAACGGAAGGAAAGGAAGGGAAGGCAAAGCACGGCAAGGCAAGTGTAACAACAGGCACGGCACGGCAAGGGGAAACAAGGCTAAGGCACGACAACGCAAGGCTAGGCAATGCACGGAAGGCAAGCAAAGAGTAACGGAAGGCAAGGAAGGCAAGGGAAAGCAAGGCAAGGCAAGGGTAACGGAAGGAACGGCACGGCAAGGGGAAACAAGGCTAAGGCACGACAACACAGGGCTAGGCAATGCAGGGTAAGGCAAGGAAAGGGTAACGCAAGGCAAGGCACCTTGAGGCAAGGCAAGGCTGATGCACGACAACGCACGGCTAGGCAATGCATGGCAAGGCAAGGAAAGGGTAACGCAAGGCAAGGCACGGTCAGGCGAGGCAAGGCTAAGGCACGACAATGCAAGGCTAGGCAATGCACGAAAGGCAAGCAAAGGGTAACGGAAGGCAAGGAAGGCAAGGTAAAGCAAGGCAAGGCAAGTGTAACAAAAGGCACGGCACGGCAAGGGGAAACAAGGCTAAGGCACGGCAACGCAAGGCTAAGCAATGCACGGCCAGGCAAGGAAAGGGTAACGCAAGGCAAGGCACGGTAAGGCAAGGCGAGGCTAATGCACGACAACGCAAGGCTAGGCAATGCACGGAAGGCAAGTAAAGAGTAACGGAAGGCAAGGAATGCAAGGCAAAGCAAGGCAACGCAAGCAAGGCTATGGCAAGGTGAAAAAAGGCTAAGGCACGACCACGCAAGGCTAGGCAATGCACGGAAGGGAAGCAAAGAGTAACGGAAGGCAAGGAAGGCAAGGCAACGCAAGCAAGGCTATGGCAAGGTGAAAAAAGGCTAAGACACGACAACGCAAGGCTAGGCAATGCACGGAAGGCAAGCAAAGAGTAACGGAAGGCAAGGAAGGCAAGGGAAAGCAAGGCAAAGCAAGCAAGGCTATGGCAAGGTGAAACAAGGCTAAGGCACCACAACGCACGACTAGGCAATGCACGGCCAGCCAAGGAAAAGGTAACGCAAGGCAAGGCACTCTGAGGCAAGGCAAGGCTAATGCATGACAGCGCAAGGCTAGGCAGTGCACGGCAAGGCAAGGAAAGGGTAACGCAAGGCAAGGCACAGTCAGGCGAGGCAAGGCTAAGGCACGACAACGCAAGGCTAGGCAATGCACGGAAGGAAAGCGAAGAGTAACGGAAGGCAAGGAAAGCAAGGGAAAGCAAGGGAAGGCAAGGGTAACGGAAGGAACGGCACGGCAAGGGGAAACAAGGCTAAGGCACGACAACACAGGGCTAGGCAATGCAGGGTAAGGCAAGGAAAGGGTAACGCAAGGCAAGGCACGGTTTGGGGAGGCAAGTCTAATGCACGACAACGCAAGGCTAGGCAATGCACGGAAAGCAAGCAAAGAGTAACGGAAGGCAAGGAATGCAAGGCAAAGCAAGGCAACGCAAGCAAGGCTATGGCAAGGTGAAAAAAGGCTAAGGCACGACCACGCAAGGCTAGGCAATGCACGGAAGGCAAGCAAAGAGTAACGGAAAGCAAGGAAGGCAAGGCAAAGCAAGGCAACGCAAGCAAGGCTATGGCAAGGTGAAAAAAGGCTAAGACACGACAAGGCAAGGCTAGGCAATGCACGGAAGGCAAGCAAAGAGTAACGGAAGGCAAGGAAGGCAAGGGAAAGCAAGGCAAGGCAATGGTAACGGAAAGAACGGCACGGCAAGGGGAAACAAGGCTAAGGCACGGCAACGCAAGGATAAGCAATGCACGGCCAGGCAAGGAAAGGGTAACGCAAGGCAAGGCACAGTAATGCAAGGCGAGGCTAATGCACGACAACGCACGGCTAGGCAATGCATGGCAAGGCAAGGAAAGGGTAACGCAAGGCAAGGCACGGTTAGGCGAGGCAAGGCTAAGGCACGACAACGCAAGGCTAGGCAATGCTCGGAAGGCAAGCAAAGAGTAACGGAACGCAAGGAAGGCAAGGGAAAGCAAGGCAAGGGAAGGTTAACGGAAGGAACGGCACGGCAAGGGGAAACAAGGCTAAGCACGGTAAGGCACGGCTAGGCAATGCAGGGCAAGGCAAGGAAATGGTAACGCAAGTCAAGGCACGGTTTGGGGAGGCAAGGATAATGCACGACAACGCAAGGCTAGGCAGTGCACGGCTAGGCAAGGAAAGAGTAACGGAAGGCAAGGAAGGCAAGGGAAACCAAGGCAAGGCAAGAGTAACGGAAGGAACGGCTCGGCAAGGGGAAACAAGGCTAAGGCACGGCAATGCAGGGCAAGGCAATGCACGGCAAGGCAAGGTAAGGGTAACGCAAGGCAAGGCACTGTCAGGCGACGCAAAGCTAATGCACGACAACGCAAGGCTAGGCAGTGCACGGCTAGGCAAGGAAAGGGTAACGCAAGGCAAGGCACGTTCAGGCGAGGCAAGGCTAATGACGACAACGCAAGGCTAGGCAATGCACGGAAGGCAAGCAAAGAGTAACGGAAGGCAAGGAAGGCAAGGGAAACCAAGGCAAGGCAAGAGTAACGGAAGGAACGGCTCGGCAAGGGGAAACAAGGCTAAGGCACGGCAATGCAGGGCAAGGCAATGCACGGCAAGGCAAGGTAAGGGTAACGCAAGGCAAGGCACTGTCAGGCGACGCAAAGCTAATGCACGACATCGCAAGACTAGGCAGTGCACGGCTAGGCAAGGAAAGAGTAACGGAAGGCAAGGAAGGCAAGGCAAAGCAAGGCAACGCAAGCAAGGCTATGGCAAGGTGAAAAAAGGCTAAGACACGACAACGCAAGGCTAGGCAATGCACGGAAGGCAAGCAAAGAGTAACGGAAGGCAAGGAAGGCAAGGGAAAGCATGGCAAGGGTAACGGAAGGAACGGCACGGCAAGGGCAAACAAGGCTAAGGCACGACAACGAACGGCTAGGCAATGCAGGGCAAGGCAAGGTAAGGGTAACGAAAGGAACGGCACGGTCAGCTGAGGCAAGGCTAAGGCACGACAACGCAAGGCTAGGCAATGCACGGAAGGCAAGCAAAGAATAACGGAACGCAAGGAAGGCAAGGGTAACGGAAGGAACGGCACGGCAAGGGGAAACAAGGCTAAGGCACGACAACACAGGGCTAGGCAATGCAGGGCAAGGCAAGGAAAGGGTAACGCAAGGCAAGGCACGGTGAGGCAAGGCAAGGCTAATGCACGACAACGCACGGCTAGGCAATGCACGGCAAGGCAAGGAAAGGGTAACGCAAGGCAAGGCACGGTCAGGCGAGGCAAGGCTAAGGCACGACAACGCAAGGCTAGGCAATGCACGGCAAGGCAAGGAAAGGGTAACGGAAGGCAAGGAAGGCAAGGTAAAGCAAGGCAAGGCAAGTGTAACAAAAGGCACGGCACGGCAAGGGGAAACAAGGCTAAGGCACGGCAACGCAAGGCTAGGCAATGCACGGCCAGGCAAGGAAAGGGTAACGCAAGGCAAGGCACGGTAAGGCAAGGCGAGGCTAATGCACGACAACGCAAGGCTAGGCAATGCACGGAAGGCAAGTAAAGAGTAACGGAAGGCAAGGAATGCAAGGCAAAGCAAGGCAACGCAAGCAAGGCTATGGCAAGGTGAAAAAAGGCTAAGGCACGACCACGCAAGGCTAGGCAATGCACGGAAGGGAAGCAAAGAGTAACGGAAGGCAAGGAAGGCAAGGCAAAGCAAGGCAACGCAAGCAAGGCTATGGCAAGGTGAAAAAAGGCTAAGGCACCACAACGCACGACTAGGCAATGCACGGCCAGCCAAGGAAAAGGTAACGCAAGGCAAGGCACGGTGAGGCAAGGCAAGGCTAATGCACGACAACGCACGGCTAGGCAATGCACGGCAAGGCAAGGAAAGGGTAACGCAAGGCAAGGCACGGTCAGGCGAGGCAAGGCTAAGGCACGACAACGCAAGGCTAGGCAATGCACGGAAGGCAAGCAAAGAGTAACGGAAGGCAAGGAAAGCAAGGGAAAGCAAGGGAAGGCAAGGGTAACGGAAGGAACGGCACGGCAAGGGGAAACAAGGCTAAGGCACGACAACACAGGGCTAGGCAATGCAGGGCAAGGCAAGGAAAGGGTAACGCAAGGCAAGGCACGGTTTGGGGAGGCAAGGCTAATGCACGACAACGCAAGGCTAGGCAATGCACGGAAAGCAAGCAAAGAGTAACGGAAGGCAAGGAATGCAAGGCAAAGCAAGGCAACGCAAGCAAGGCTATGGCAAGGTGAAAAAAGGCTAAGGCACGACCACGCAAGGCTAGGCAATGCACGGAAGGCAAGCAAAGAGTAACGGAAGGCAAGGAAGGCAAGGCAAAGCAAGGCAACGCAAGCAAGGCTATGGCAAGGTGAAAAAAGGCTAAGACACGACAAGGCAAGGCTAGGCAATGCACGGAAGGCAAGCAAAGAGTAACGGAAGGCAAGGAAGGCAAGGGAAAGCAAGGCAAGGCAATGGTAACGGAAAGAACGGCACGGCAAGGGGAAACAAGGCTAAGGCACGGCAACGCAAGGCTAAGCAATGCACGGCCAGGCAAGGAAAGGGTAACGCAAGGCAAGGCACAGTAATGCAAGGCGAGGCTAATGCACGACAACGCACGGCTAGGCAATGCATGGCAAGGCAAGGAAAGGGTAACGCAAGGCAAGGCACGGTTAGGCCAGGCAAGGCTAAGGCACGACAACGCAAGGCTAGGCAATGCTCGGAAGGCAAGCAAAGAGTAACGGAACGCAAGGAAGGCAAGGGAAAGCAAGGCACGGGAAGGTTAACGGAAGGAACGGCACGGCAAGGGGAAACAAGGCTAAGCACGGTAAGGCACGGCTAGGCAATGCAGGGCAAGGCAAGGAAATGGTAACGCAAGTCAAGGCACGGTTTGGGGAGGCAAGGCTAATGCACGACAACGCAAGGCTAGGCAGTGCACGGCTAGGCAAGGAAAGAGTAACGGAAGGAAAGGAAGGCAAGGCAAAGCAAGGCAAGGCAAGTGTAACAACAGGCACGGCACGGCAAGGGGAAACAAGGCTAAGGCACGACAACGCAAGGCTAGGCAATGCACGGCAAGGCAAGCAAAGAGTAACGCAAGGCAAGGCACGGTGAGGCAAGGCAAGGCTAATGCACGACAACGCACGGCTAGGCAATGCACGGCAAGGCAAGGAAAGGGTAACGCAAGGCAAGGCACGGTCAGGCGAGGGAAGGCTAAGGCACGACTACGCAAGGCTAGGCAATGCACGGAAGGCAAGCAAAGAGTATCGGAAGGCAAGGAATGCAAGGGAAAGCAGGGGAAGGCAAGGGTAACGAAAGGAACGGCACGGCAAGGGGAAACAAGGCTAAGGCACGACAACACAGGGCTAGGCAATGCAGGGCAAGGCAAGGAAAGGGTAACGCAAGGCAAGGCACGGTTTGGGGAGGCAAGGCTAATGCACGACAGCGGAAGGCTAGGCAATGCACGGAAGGCAAGCAAAGAATAACGGAACGCAAGGAAGGCAAGGGAATGCAAGGCAAGCTAAGGTTAACGGAAGGAACGGCACGGCAAGGGGAAACAAGGCTAAGGCACGGTAACGCACGGCTAGGCAATGCAGGGCAAGGCAAGGAAATGGTAACGCAAGGCAAGGCACGGTTTGGGGAGGCAAGGCTAATGCACGACAACGCAAGGATAGGCAGTGCACGGCTAGGCAAGGAAAGAGTAACGGAAGGAAAGGAAGGCAAGGCAAAGCAAGGCAAGGCAAGGGTAACAAAAGGCAAGGCACGGCAAGGGGAAACAAGGCTAAGGAACGGCAACGCACGGCTACGCAGTGCACGGCCAGGCAAGGAAAGGGTAACGCAAGGCAAGGCACGGTAAGGCAAGACAAGGCTAATGCACGACAACGCACGGCTAGGCAATGCACGGCAAGGCAAGGAAAGGGTAACGCAAGGCAAGGCACGGTCAGGCGAGGCAAGGCTAATGCACGACAACGCAAGGCTAGGCAATGCACGGAAGGCAAGCAAAGAGTAACGGAAGGCAAGGAAGGCAAGGGAAACCAAGGCAAGGCAAGGATAACGGAAGGAACGGCTCGGCAAGGGGAAACAAGGCTAAGGCAAGGCAACGCAGGGCTAGGCAATGCACGGCAAGGCAAGGAAAGGGTAACGCAAGGCAAGGCACTATCAGGCGAGGCAAAGCTAATGCACGACATCGCAAGGCTAGGCAGTGCACGGCTAGGCAAGGAAAGAGTAATGGAAGGAAAGGAAGGCAAGGAAAAGCATGGCAAGGCAAGTGTAACAACAGGCACGGCCCGGCAAGGGGAAACAAGGCTAAGGCACGACAACGCAAGGCTAGGCAATGCACGGAAGGCAAGGAAAGAGTAACGGAAGGCAAGGAATGCAAAGGAAAGCAGGGGAAGGCAAGGGTAACGAAAGGAACGGCACGGTAAGGGGAAACAAGGCTAAGGCACGACAACACAGGGCTAGGTAATGCAGGGCAAGGCAAGGAAAGGGTAACGCAAGGCAAGGCACGGTTTGGGGAGGCAAGGCTAATGCACGACAACGCAAGGCTAGGCAATGCACGGAAGGCAAGCAAAGAGTAACGGAAGGCAAGGAAGGCAAGGGAAAGCAAGGCAAGGCAAGGGTAACGGAAGGAACGGCACGACAAGGGGAAACAATGCTAAGGCACGGCAACGCACGGCTAGGCAATGCACGGCAAGGCAAGGAAAGGGTAACGCAAGGCAAGGCACGGTGAGGCAAGGCAAGGCTGATGCACGACAACGCACGGCTAGGCAATGCACGGCAAGGCAAGGAAAGGGTAACGCAAGGCAAGGCACGGTGAGGCGAGGCAAGGCTAAGGCACGACAACGCAAGGCTAGGCAATGCACGGAAGGCAAGCAAAGAGTAACGGAAGGGAAGGAAGGCAAGGGAAAGCAGGGGAAGGGAAGGGTAACGGAAGGAACGGCTCGGCAAGGGGAAACAAGGCTAAGGCACGGTAACGAAGGGCTAGGCAATGCACGGCAAGGCAAGGAAAGGGTAACGCAAGGCAAGGCACTGTCAGGCGAGGCAAAGCTAATGCACGACATCGCAAGGCTAGGCAGTGCACGGCTAGGCAAGGAAAGGGTAACGCAAGGCAAGGCACGGTTTGGGGAGGCAAGGCTAATGCACGACAACGCAAGGCTGGGCAGTGCACGGCTAGGCAAGGAAAGAGTAACGGAAGGAAAGGAAGGCAAGGCAAAGCAAGGCATGGCAAGTGTAACAAAAGGCAAGGCACGGCAAGGGGAAACAAGGCTAAGGAACGGCAACGCACGGCTAGGCAATGCACGGCCAGGAAAGGAAAGGGTAACGCAAGGCAAGGCACGGTAAGGCAAGACAAGGCTAATGCACGACAACGCACGGCTAGGCAATGCATGGCAAGGCAAGGAAAGGGTAACGCAAGGCAAGGCACGGTCAGGAGAGGCAAGGCTAATGCACGACAACGCAAGGCTAGGCAATGCACGGAAGGCAAGGAACGAGTAACGGAAAGCAAGGAAGGCAAGGGAAACCAAGGCAAGGCAAGGGTAACGGAAGGAACGGCTCGGCAAGGGGAAACAAGGCTAAGGCACGGCAACGCAGGGCTAGGCAATGCACGGCAAGGCAAGGAAAGGGTAACACAAGGCAAGGCACTGTCAGGCGAGGCAAAGCTAATGCACGACATCGCAAGGCTAGGCAGTGCACGGCTAGGCAAGGAAAGAGTAACGGAAGGAAAGGAAGGCAAGGCAAAGCAAGGCAAGGTAAGTGTAACAAAAGGCAAGGCACGGAAAGGGGAAACAAGGCTAAGGAACGGCAACGCACGGCTAGGCAATGCACGGCCAGGCAAGGAAGGGTAACGCAAGGCGAGGCACGGTAAGGCTAGACAAGGCTAATGCACGACAACGCACGGCTAGGCAATGCTCGGCAAGGCAAGGAAAGGGTAACGCAAGGCAAGGCACGGTCAGGCGAGGCAAGGCTAATGCACGACAACGCAAGGCTAGGCAATGCACGGAAGGCAAGCAAAGAGTAACGGAAGGCAAGGAAGGCAAGGGAAACCAAGGCAAGGCAAGAGTAACGGAAGGAACGGCTCGGCAAGGGGAAACAAGGCTGAGGCACGGCAACGCACGGCTAGGCAATGCACGGCAAGGCAAGGAAAGGGTAACGCAAGGCAAGGCACGGTCAGGCGAGGCAAGGCTAAGGAACAGCAACGCAAGGCTAGGCAATGCACGGAAGGCAAGCAAAGAGTAACGGAAGGCAAGGAATGCAATGCAAAGCAAGGCAACGCAAGCAAGGCTATGGCAAGGTGAAAAAAGGCTAAGGCACGACCACGCAAGGCTAGGCAATGCACGGAAGGGAAGCAAAGAGTAACGGAAGGCAAGGAAGGCAAGGCAAAGCAAGGCAACGCAAGCAAGGCTATGGCAAGGTGAAAAAAGGCTAAGACACGACAACGGAAGGCTAGGCAATGCACGGAAGGCAAGCAAAGAGTAACGGAAGGCAAGGAAGGCAAGGGAAAGCAAGGCAAGGGTAACGGAAGGAACGGCACGGCAAGGGCAAACAAGGCTAAGGCACGACAACGAACGGCTAGACAATGCAGGGCAAGGGAAGGTAAGGGTAACGCAAGGCAAGGCACGGTCAGGCGAGGCAAGGCAAAGGCACGACAACGCAAGGCTAGGCAATGCACGGAAGGCAAGCAAAGAATAACGGAACGCAAGGAAGGCAAGGGAAAGCAAGGCAAGGCAAGGGTAACGGAAGGAACGGCACGGCAAGGGGAAACAAGGCTAAGGCACTGCAACGCACGGCTAGGCAATGCACGAAAGGCAAGCAAAGAGTAACGAAAGGCAAGGAAGGTAAGGGAAAGCAGGGGAAGGCAAGGGTAACGGAAGGAACGGCACGGTAAGGGGAAACAAGGCTAAGGCACGGCAACGCAGGGCTAGGCAATCCACGGCAAGTTAAGGAAAGGGTAACGCAAGGCAAGGCACTGTCAGGCGAGGCAAAGCTAATGCACGACATCGCAAGGCTAGGCAGTGCACGGCTACGCAAGGAAAGAGTAACGGAAGGAAAGGAAGGCAAGGCAAAGCACGGCAAGGCAAGTGTAACAACAGGCACGGCACGGCAAGGGGAAACAAGGCTAAGGCACGACAACGCAAGGCTAGGCAATGCACGGAAGGCAAGCAAAGAGTAACGGAAGGCAAGGAAGGCAAGGGAAAGCAAGGCAAGGCAAGGGTAACGGAAGGAACGGCACGGCAAGGGGAAACAAGGCTAAGGCACGACAACACAGGGCTAGGCAATGCAGGGCAAGGCAAGGAAAGGGTAACGCAAGGCAAGGCACCTTGAGGCAAGGCAAGGCTGATGCACGACAACGCACGGCTAGGCAATGCATGGCAAGGCAAGGAAAGGGTAACGCAAGGCAAGGCACGGTCAGGCGAGGCAAGGCTAAGGCACGACAATGCAAGGCTAGGCAATGCACGAAAGGCAAGCAAAGGGTAACGGAAGGCAAGGAAGGCAAGGTAAAGCAAGGCAAGGCAAGTGTAACAAAAGGCACGGCACGGCAAGGGGAAACAAGGCTAAGGCACGGCAACGCAAGGCTAAGCAATGCACGGCCAGGCAAGGAAAGGGTAACGCAAGGCAAGGCACGGTAAGGCAAGGCGAGGCTAATGCACGACAACGCAAGGCTAGGCAATGCACGGAAGGCAAGTAAAGAGTAACGGAAGGCAAGGAATGCAAGGCAAAGCAAGGCAACGCAAGCAAGGCTATGGCAAGGTGAAAAAAGGCTAAGGCACGACCACGCAAGGCTAGGCAATGCACGGAAGGGAAGCAAAGAGTAACGGAAGGCAAGGAAGGCAAGGCAAAGCAAGGCAACGCAAGCAAGGCTATGGCAAGGTGAAAAAAGGCTAAGACACGACAACGCAAGGCTAGGCAATGCACGGAAGGCAAGCAAAGAGTAACGGAAGGCAAGGAAGGCAAGGGAAAGCAAGGCAAAGCAAGCAAGGCTATGGCAAGGTGAAACAAGGCTAAGGCACCACAACGCACGACTAGGCAATGCACGGCCAGCCAAGGAAAAGGTAACGCAAGGCAAGGCACTCTGAGGCAAGGCAAGGCTAATGCATGACAGCGCAAGGCTAGGCAGTGCACGGCAAGGCAAGGAAAGGGTAACGCAAGGCAAGGCACAGTCAGGCGAGGCAAGGCTAAGGCACGACAACGCAAGGCTAGGCAATGCACGGAAGGAAAGCGAAGAGTAACGGAAGGCAAGGAAAGCAAGGGAAAGCAAGGGAAGGCAAGGGTAACGGAAGGAACGGCACGGCAAGGGGAAACAAGGCTAAGGCACGACAACACAGGGCTAGGCAATGCAGGGTAAGGCAAGGAAAGGGTAACGCAAGGCAAGGCACGGTTTGGGGAGGCAAGTCTAATGCACGACAACGCAAGGCTAGGCAATGCACGGAAAGCAAGCAAAGAGTAACGGAAGGCAAGGAATGCAAGGCAAAGCAAGGCAACGCAAGCAAGGCTATGGCAAGGTGAAAAAAGGCTAAGGCACGACCACGCAAGGCTAGGCAATGCACGGAAGGCAAGCAAAGAGTAACGGAAAGCAAGGAAGGCAAGGCAAAGCAAGGCAACGCAAGCAAGGCTATGGCAAGGTGAAAAAAGGCTAAGACACGACAAGGCAAGGCTAAGCAATGCACGGAAGGCAAGCAAAGAGTAACGGAAGGCAAGGAAGGCAAGGGAAAGCAAGGCAAGGCAATGGTAACGGAAAGAACGGCACGGCAAGGGGAAACAAGGCTAAGGCACGGCAACGCAAGGCTAAGCAATGCACGGCCAGGCAAGGAAAGGGTAACGCAAGGCAAGGCACAGTAATGCAAGGCGAGGCTAATGCACGACAACGCACGGCTAGGCAATGCATGGCAAGGCAAGGAAAGGGTAACGCAAGGCAAGGCACGGTTAGGCGAGGCAAGGCTAAGGCACGACAACGCAAGGCTAGGCAATGCTCGGAAGGCAAGCAAAGAGTAACGGAACGCAAGGAAGGCAAGGGAAAGCAAGGCAAGGGAAGGTTAATGGAAGGAACGGCACGGCAAGGGGAAACAAGGCTAAGCACGGTAAGGCACGGCTAGGCAATGCAGGGCAAGGCAAGGAAATGGTAACGCAAGTCAAGGCACGGTTTGGGGAGGCAAGGCTAATGCACGACAACGCAAGGCTAGGCAGTGCACGGCTAGGCAAGGAAAGAGTAACGGAAGGAAAGGAAGGCAAGGCAAAGCAAGGCAAGGCAAGTGTAACAAAAGGTAAGGCACGGCAAGGGGAAACAAGGCTAAGGAACGGCAACGCACGGCTAGGCAATGCACGGCCAGGCAAGGAAAGGGGAACGCAAGGCAAGGCACGGTCAGGCTAGACAAGGCTAATGCACGACAACGCACGGCTAGGCAATGCTCGGCAAGGCAAGGAAAGGGTAACGCAAGGCAAGGCACGGTCAGGCGAGGCAAGGCTAATGACGACAACGCAAGGCTAGGCAATGCACGGAAGGCAAGCAAAGAGTAACGGAAGGCAAGGAAGGCAAGGGAAAGCAAGGCAAGGCAAGAGTAACGGAAGGAACGGCTCGGCAAGGGGAAACAAGGCTAAGGCACGGCAACGCAGGGCTAGGCAATGCACGGCAAGGCAAGGAAAGGGTAACGCAAGGCAAGGCACTGTCAGGCGAGGCAAAGCTAATGCACGACATCGCAAGGCTAGGCAGAGCACGGCTATGCAAGGAAAGAGTAACGGAAGGAAAGGAAGGGAAGGCAAAGCACGGCAAGGCAAGTGTAACAACAGGCACGGCACGGCAAGGGGAAACAAGGCTAAGGCACGACAACGCAAGGCTAGGCAATGCACGGAAGGCAAGCAAAGAGTAACGGAAGGCAAGGAATGCAAAGGAAAGCAGGGGAAGGCAAGGGTAACGAAAGGAACGGCACGGTAAGGGGAAACAAGGCTAAGGCACGACAAAACAGTTCTAGGCAATGCAGGGCAAGGCAAGGAAAGGGTAACGCAAGGCAAGGCACGGTTTGGGGAGGCAAGGCTAATGCACGACAACGCAAGGCTAGGCAATGCACGGAAGGCAAGCAAAGAGTAACGGAAGGCAAGGAAGGCAAGGGAAAGCAAGGCAAGGCAAGGTTAACGGAAGGAACGGCACGGCAAGGGGAAACAAGACTAAGGCACGGCAACGCAGGGCTAGGCAATGCACGGCAAGGCAAGGAAAGGGTAACGCAAGGCAAGGCACGGTGAGGCAAGGCAAGGCTGATGCACGACAACGCACGGCTAGGCAATGCACGGCAAGGCAAGGAAAGGGTAACGCAAGGCAAGGCACGGTCAGGCGAGGGAAGGCTAAGGCACGACTACGCAAGGCTAGGCAATGCACGGAAGGCAAGCAAAGAGTAACGGAAGGCAAGGAATGCAAGGGAAAGCAGGGGAAGGCAAGGGTAACGAAAGGAACGGCACGGTAAGGGGAAACAAGGCTAAGGCACGACAACGCAGGGCTAGGCAATGCAGGGCAAGGCAAGGAAAGGGTAACGCAAGGCAAGGCACGGTTTGGGGAGGCAAGGCTAATGCACGACAACGCAAGGCTAGGCAATGCACGGAAGGCAAGCAAAGAGTAACGGAAGGCAAGGAAGGCAAGGGAAAGCAAGGCAAGCTAAGGTTAACGGAAGGAACGGCACGGCAAGGGGAAACAAGGCTAAGGCACGGTAACGCACGGCTAGGCAATGCAGGGCAAGGCAAGGAAATGGTAACGCAAGGCAAGGCACGGTTTGGGGAGGCAAGGCTAATGCACGACAACGCAAGGATAGGCAGTGCACGGCTAGGCAAGGAAAGTAACGGAAGGAAAGGAAGGCAAGGCAAAGCAAGGCAAGGCAAGTGTAACAAAAGGCAAGGCACGGCAAGGGGAAACAAGGCTAAGGAACGGCAACGCACGGCTACGCAGTGCACGGCCAGGCAAGGAAAGGGTAACGCAAGGCAAGGCACGGTAAGGCAAGACAAGGCTAATGCACGACAACGCACGGCTAGGCAATGCACGGCAAGGCAAGGAAAGGGTAACGCAAGGCAAGGCACGGTCAGGCGAGGCAAGGCTAATGCACGACAACGCAAGGCTAGGCAATGCACGGAAGGCAAGCAAAGAGTAACGGAAGGCAAGGAAGGCAAGGGAAACCAAGGCAAGGCAAGGATAACGGAAGGAACGGCTCGGCAAGGGGAAACAAGGCTAAGGCAAGGCAACGCAGGGCTAGGCAATGCACGGCAAGGCAAGGAAAGGGTAACCTAAGGCAAGGCACTGTCAGGCGAGGCAAAGCTAATGCACGACATCGCAAGGCTAGGCAGTGCACGGCTAGGCAAGGAAAGAGTAATGGAAGGAAAGGAAGGCAAGGAAAAGCATGGCAAGGCAAGTCTAACAACAGGCACGGCCCGGCAAGGGGAAACAAGGCTAAGGCACGACAACGCAAGGCTAGGCAATGCACGGAAGGCAAGGAAAGAGTAACGGAAGGCAAGGAATGCAAAGGAAAGCAGGGGAAGGCAAGGGTAACGAAAGGAACGGCACGGTAAGGGGAAACAAGGCTAAGGCACGACAACACAGGGCTAGGCAATGCAGGGCAAGGCAAGGAAAGGGTAACGCAAGGCAAGGCACGGTTTGGGGAGGCAAGGCT
This sequence comes from Macrotis lagotis, assembly GCF_037893015.1. Taxonomy (NCBI): domain Eukaryota; kingdom Metazoa; phylum Chordata; class Mammalia; order Peramelemorphia; family Peramelidae; genus Macrotis; species Macrotis lagotis. The sequence goes on along the minus strand of NW_027422258.1, from coordinate 189,758 downwards.
AATGCACGACAACGCAAGGCTAGGCAATGCACGGAAGGCAAGCAAAGAGTAACGGAAGGCAAGGAAGGCAAGGGAAAGCAAGGCAAGGCAAGGGTAACGGAAGGAACGGCACGACAAGGGGAAACAATGCTAAGGCACGGCAACGCACGGCTAGGCAATGCACGGCAAGGCAAGGAAAGGGTAACGCAAGGCAAGGCACGGTGAGGCAAGGCAAGGCTGATGCACGACAACGCACGGCTAGGCAATGCACGGCAAGGCAAGGAAAGGGTAACGCAAGGCAAGGCACGGTGAGGCGAGGCAAGGCTAAGGCACGACAACGCAAGGCTAGGCAATGAACGGAAGGCAAGCAAAGAGTAACGGAAGGGAAGGAAGGCAAGGGAAAGCAGGGGAAGGGAAGGGTAACGGAAGGAACGGCTCGGCAAGGGGAAACAAGGCTAAGGCACGGTAACGAAGGGCTAGGCAATGCACGGCAAGGCAAGGAAAGGGTAACGCAAGGCAAGGCACTGTCAGGCGAGGCAAAGCTAATGCACGACATCGCAAGGCTAGGCAGTGCACGGCTAGGCAAGGAAAGGGTAACGCAAGGCAAGGCACGGTTTGGGGAGGCAAGGCTAATGCACGACAACGCAAGGCTAGCAATGCACGGCAAGTCAAGGAAAGAGTAACGGAGGTAACGGAAGGCAAGGCAAAGCAAGGCATGGCAAGTGTAACAAAAGGCAAGGCACGGCAACGGAAAACAAGGCTAAGGAACGGCAACGCACGGCTAGGCAATGCACGGCCAGGCAAGGAAAGGGTAACGCAAGGCAAGGCACGGTAAGGAAAGACAAGGCTAATGCACGACAACGCACGTTTAGGCAATGCATGGCAAGGCAAGGAAAGGGTAACGCAAGGCAAGGCACGGTCAGGAGAGGCAAGGCTAATGCACGACAACGCAAGGCTAGGCAATGCACGGAAGGCAAGCAACGAGTAACGGAAGGCAAGGAAGGCAAGGGAAACCAAGGCAAGGCAAGGGTAACGGAAGGAACGGCTCGGCAAGGGGAAACAAGGCTAAGGCACGGCAACGCAGGGCTAGGCAATGCACGGCCAGGCAAGGAAAGGGTAACGCAAGGCAAGGCACTGTCAGGCGAGGCAAAGCTAATGCACGACATCGCAAGGCTAGGCAGTGCACGGCTAGGCAAGGAAAGAGTAACGGAAGGAAAGGAAGGCAAGGCAAAGCAAGGCAAGGTAAGTGTAACAAAAGGCAAGGCACGGGAAGGGGAAACAAGGCTAAGGAACGGCAACGCACGGCTAGGCAATGCACGGCCAGGCAAGGAAAGGGTAACGCAAGGCGAGGCACGGTAAGGCTAGACAAGGCTAATGCACGACAACGCACGGCTAGGCAATGCTCGGCAAGGCAAGGAAAGGGTAACGCAAGGCAAGGCACGGTCAGGCGAGGCAAGGCTAATGACGACAACGCAAGGCTAGGCAATGCACGGAAGGCAAGCAAAGAGTAACGGAAGGCAAGGAAGGCAAGGGAAACCAAGGCAAGGCAAGAGTAACGGAAGGAACGGCTCGGCAAGGGGAAACAAGGCTAAGGCACGGCAACGCAGGGCAAGGCAATGCACGGCAAGGCAAGGAAAGGGTAACGCAAGGCAAGGCACGGTCAGGCGAGGCAAGGCTAAGGAACAGCAACGCAAGGCTAGGCAATGCACGGAAGGCAAGCAAAGAGTAACGGAAGGCAAGGAATGCAATGCAAAGCAAGGCAACGCAAGCAAGGCTTTGGCAAGGTGAAAAAAGGCTAAGGCACGACCACGCAAGGCTAGGCAATGCACGGAAGGGAAGCAAAGAGTAACGGAAGGCAAGGAAGGCAAGGCAAAGCAAGGCAACGCAAGCAAGGCTATGGCAAGGTGAAAAAAGGCTAAGACACGACAACGGAAGGCTAGGCAATGCACGGAAGGCAAGCAAAGAGTAACGGAAGGCAAGGAAGGCAAGGGAAAGCAAGGCAAGGGTAACGGAAGGAACGGCACGGCAAGGGCAAACAAGGCTAATGCACGACAACGAACGGCTAAGCAATGCAGGGCAAGGCAAGGTAAGGGTAACGCAAGGCAAGGCACGGTCAGGCGAGGCAAGGCAAAGGCACGACAACGCAAGGCTAGGCAATGCACGGAAGGCACGCAAAGAATAACGGAAGGCAAGGAAGGCAAGGGAAAGCAAGGCAAGGCAAGGGTAACGGAAGGAACGGCACGGCAAGGGGAAACAAGGCTAAGGCACTGCAACGCACGGCTAGGCAATGCACGAAAGGCAAGCAAAGAGTAACGAAAGGCAAGGAAGGTAAGGGAAAGCAGGGGAAGGCAAGGGTAACGGAAGGAACGGCACGGTAAGGGGAAACAAGGCTAAGGCACGGCAACGCAGGGCTAGGCAATCCACGGCAAGTTAAGGAAAGGGTAACGCAAGGCAAGGCACTGTCAGGCGAGGCAAAGCTAATGCACGACATCGCAAGGCTAGGCAGTGCACGGCTACGCAAGGAAAGAGTAACGGAAGGAAAGGAAGGCAAGGCAAAGCACGGCAAGGCAAGTGTAACTACAGGCACGGCACGGCAAGGGGAAACAAGGCTAAGGCACGACAACGCAAGGCTAGGCAATGCAAGGAAGGCAAGCAAAGAGTAACGGAAGGCAAGGAAGGCAAGGGAAAGCAAGGCAAGGCAAGGGTAACGGAAGGAACGGCACGGCAAGGGGAAACAAGGCTAAGGCACGACAACACAGGGCTAGGCAATGCAGGGCAAGGCAAGGAAAGGGTAACGCAAGGCAAGGCACCTTGAGGCAAGGCAAGGCTGATGCACGACAACGCACGGCTAGGCAATGCATGGCAAGGCAAGGAAAGGGTAATGCAAGGCAAGGCACGGTCAGGCAAGGCAAGGCTAAGGCACGACAACGCAAGGCTAGGCAATGCACGGAAGGCAAGCAAAGAGTAACGGAAGGCAAGGAAGGGAAGGGAAAGCAAGGCAAGGCAAGGGTAACAAAAGGCACGGCACGGCAAGGGGAAACAAGGCTAAGGCACGGCAACGCAAGGCTAAGCAATGCACGGCCAGGCAAGGAAAGGGTAACGCAAGGCAAGGCACGGTAAGGCAAGGCGAGGCTAATGCACGACAACGCAAGGCTAGGCAATGCACGGAAGGCAAGTAAAGAGTAACGGAAGGCAAGGAATGCAAGGCAAAGCAAGGCAACGCAAGCAAGGCTATGGCAAGGTGAAAAAAGGCTAAGGCACGACCACGCAAGGCTAGGCAATGCACGGAAGGGAAGCAAAGAGTAACGGAAGGCAAGGAAGGCAAGGCAAAGCAAGGCAACGCAAGCAAGGCTATGGCAAGGTGAAAAAAGGCTAAGACACGACAACGCAAGGCTAGGCAATGCACGGAAGGCAAGCAAAGAGTAACGGAAGGCAAGGAAATCAAGGGAAAGCAAGGCAAGGCAAGCAAGTCTATGGCAAGGTGAAACAAGGCTAAGGCACCACAACGCACGACTAGGCAATGCACGGCCAGCCAAGGAAAAGGTAACGCAAGGCAAGGCACTCTGAGGCAAGGCAAGGCTAATGCATGACAACGCAAGGCTAGGCAATGCACGGCAAGGCAAGGAAAGGGTAACGCAAGGCAAGGCACAGTCAGGCGAGGCAAGGCTAAGGCACGACAACGCAAGGCTAGGCAATGCAAGGAAGGAAAGCGAAGAGTAACGGAAGGCAAGGAAAGCAAGGGAAAGCAAGGGAAGGCAAGGGTAACGGAAGGAACGGCACGGCAAGGGGAAACAAGGCTAAGGCACGACAACACAGGGCTAGGCAATGCAGGGTAAGGCAAGGAAAGGGTAACGCAAGGCAAGGCACGGTTTGGGGAGGCAAGTCTAATGCACGACAACGCAAGGCTAGGCAATGCACGGAAAGCAAGCAAAGAGTAACGGAAGGCAAGGAATGCAAGGCAAAGCAAGGCAACGCAAGCAAGGCTATGGCAAGGTGAAAAAAGGCTAAGGCACGACCACGCAAGGCTAGGCAATGCACGGAAGGCAAGCAAAGAGTAACGGAAGGCAAGGAAGGCAAGGGAAAGCAAGGCAAGGGTAACGGAAGGAACGGCACGGCAAGGGCAAACAAGGCTAATGCACGACAACGAACGGCTAGGCAATGCAGGGCAAGGCAAGGAAAGGGTAACGCAAGGCAAGGCACGGTCAGGCGAGGCAAGGCAAAGGCACGACAACGCAAGGCTAGGCAATGCACGGAAGGCAAGCAAAGAGTAACGGAAGGCAAGGAAGGCAAGGGAAAGCAAGGCAAGGCAAGGGTAACGGAAGGAACGGCACGGCAAGGGGAAACAAAGCTAAGGCACTGCAACGCACGGCTAGGCAATGCACGAAAGGCAAGCAAAGAGTAACGAAAGGCAAGGAAGGCAAGGGAAAGCAGGGGAAGGCAAGGGTAACGGAAGGAACGGCACGGTAAGGGGAAACAAGGCTAAGGCACGACAACGCAGGGCTAGGCAATCCACGGCAAGGCAAGGAAAGGGTAACGCAAGGCAAGGCACTGTCAGGCGAGGCAAAGCTAATGCACGACATCTCAAGGCTAGGCAGTGCACGGCTACGCAAGGAAAGAGTAACGGAAGGAAAGGAAGGCAAGGCAAAGCACGGCAAGGCAAGTGTAACAACAGGCACGGCACGGCAAGGGGAAACAAGGCTAAGGCACGACAACGCAAGGCTAGGCAATGCACGGAAGGCAAGCAAAGAGTAACGGAAGGCAAGGAAGGCAAGGGAAAGCAAGGCAAGGCAAGGGTAACGGAAGGAACGGCACGGCAAGGGGAAACAAGGCTAAGGCACGACAACACAGGGCTAGGCAATGCAGGGCAAGGCAAGGAAAGGGTAACGCAAGGCAAGGCACCTTGAGGCAAGGCAAGGCTGATGCACGACAACGCACGGCTAGCCAATGCATGGCAAGGCAAGGAAAGGGTAACGCAAGGCAAGGCACGGTCAGGCGAGGCAAGGCTAAGGCACGACAATGCAAGGCTAGGCAATGCACGAAAGGCAAGCAAAGGGTAACGGAAGGCAAGGAAGGCAAGGTAAAGCAAGGCAAGGCAAGTGTAACAAAAGGCACGGCACGGCAAGGGGAAACAAGGCTAAGGCACGGCAACGCAAGGCTAAGCAATGCACGGCCAGGCAAGGAAAGGGTAACGCAAGGCAAGGCACGGTAAGGCAAGGCGAGGCTAATGCACGACAACGCAAGGCTAGGCAATGCACGGAAGGCAAGTAAAGAGTAACGGAAGGCAAGGAATGCAAGGCAAAGCAAGGCAACGCAAGCAAGGCTATGGCAAGGTGAAAAAAGGCTAAGGCACGACCACGCAAGGCTAGGCAATGCACGGAAGGCAAGCAAAGAGTAACGGAAGGCAAGGAAGGCAAGGCAAAGCAAGGCAACGCAAGCAAGGTTATGGCAAGGTGAAAAAAGGCTAAGACACGACAACGCAAGGCTAGGCAATGCACGGAAGGCAAGCAAAGAGTAACGGAAGGCAAGGAAGGCAAGGGAAAGCAAGGCAAAGCAAGCAAGGCTATGGCAAGGTGAAACAAGGCTAAGGCACCACAACGCACGACTAGGCAATGCACGGCCAGGCAAGGAAAGGGTAACGCAAGGCAAGGCACGGTCAGGCAAGGCAAGGCTAATGCACGACAACGCAAGGCTAGGCAATGCAGGGCAAGGCAAGGAAAGGGTAACGCAAGGCAAGGCACAGTCAGGCGAGGCAAGGCTAAGGCACGACAACGCAAGGCTAGGCAATGCACGGAAGGAAAGCAAAGAGTAACGGAAGGCAAGGAAAGCAAGGGAAAGCAAGGGAAGGCAAGGGTAACGGAAGGAACGGCACGGCAAGGGGAAACAAGGCTAAGGCACGACAACACAGGGCTAGGCAATGCAGGGTAAGGCAAGGAAAGGGTAACGCAAGGCAAGGCACGGTTTGGGGAGGCAAGTCTAATGCACGACAACGCAAGGCTAGGCAATGCACGGAAAGCAAGCAAAGAGTAACGGAAGGCAAGGAATGCAAGGCAAAGCAAGGCAACGCAAGCAAGGCTATGGCAAGGTGAAAAAAGGCTAAGGCACGACCACGCAAGGCTAGGCAATGCACGGAAGGCAAGCAAAGAGTAACGGAAAGCAAGGAAGGCAAGGCAAAGCAAGGCAACGCAAGCAAGGCTATGGCAAGGTGAAAAAAGGCTAAGACACGACAAGGCAAGGCTAGGCAATGCACGGAAGGCAAGCAAAGAGTAACGGAAGGCAAGGAAGGCAAGGGAAAGCAAGGCAAGGCAATGGTAACGGAAAGAACGGCACGGCAAGGGGAAACAAGGCTAAGGCACGGCAACGCAGGGCTAGGCAATGCACGGCAAGGCAAGGAAAGGGTAACGCAAGGCAAGGCACAGTAATGCAAGGCGAGGCTAATGCACGACAACGCACGGCTAGGCAATGCATGGCAAGGCAAGGAAAGGGTAACGCAAGGCAAGGCACGGTTAGGCGAGGCAAGGCTAAGGCACGACAACGCAAGGCTAGGCAATGCACGGAAGGCAAGCAAAGAGTAACGGAACGCAAGGAAGGCAAGGGAAAGCAAGGCAAGGGAAGGTTAACGGAAGGAACGGCACGGCAAGGGGAAACAAGGCTAAGCACGGTAAGGCACGGCTAGGCAATGCAGGGCAAGGCAAGGAAAGGGTAACGCAAGGCAAGGCACGGTTTGGGGAGGCAAGGCTAATGCACGACAACGCAAGGCTAGGCAGTGCACGGCTAGGCAAGGAAAGAGTAACGGAACGAAAGGAAGGCAAGGCAAAGCAAGGCAAGGCAAGTGTAACAAAAGGTAAGGCACGGCAAGGGGAAACAAGGCTAAGGAACGGCAACGCACGGCTAGGCAATGCACGGCCAGGCAAGGAAAGGGTAACGCAAGGCGAGGCACGGTAAGGCTAGACAAGGCTAATGCACGACAACGCACGGCTAGGCAATGCTCGGCAAGGCAAGGAAAGGGGAACGCAAGGCAAGGCACGGTCAGGCGAGGCAAGGCTAATGACGACAACGCAAGGCTAGGCAATGCACGGAAGGCAAGCAAAGAGTAACGGAAGGCAAGGAAGGCAAGGGAAAGCAAGGCAAGGGTAACGGAAGGAACGGCACGGCAAGGGCAAACAAGGCTAATGCACGACAACGAACGGCTAGGCAATGCAGGGCAAGGCAAGGTAAGGGTAACGCAAGGCAAGGCACGGTCAGGCGAGGCAAGGCTAAGGCACGACAACGCAAGGCTAGGCAATGCACGGAAGGCAAGCAAAGAATAACGGAACGCAAGGAAGGCAAGGGAAACCAAGGCAAGGCAAGGGTAACGGAAGGAACGGCACGGCAAGGGGAAACAAGGCTAAGGCACTGCAACGCACGGCTAGGCAATGCACGAAAGGCAAGCAAAGAGTAACGAAAGGCAAGGAAGGTAAGGGAAAGCAGGGGAAGGCAAGGGTAACGGAAGGAACGGCACGGTAAGGGGAAACAAGGCTAAGGCACGACAACGCAGGGCTAGGCAATGCACGGCAAGGCAAGGAAAGGGTAACGCAAGGCAAGGCACTGTCAGGCGAGTCAAAGCTAATGCACGACATCGCAAGGCTAGGCAGTGCACGGCTACGCAAGGAAAGAGTAACGGAAGGAAAGGAAGGCAAGGCAAAGCACGGCAAGGCAAGTGTAACAACAGGCACGGCACGGCAAGGGGAAACAAGGCTAAGGCACGACAACGCAAGGCTAGGCAATGCACGGAAGGCAAGCAAAGAGTAACGGAAGGCAAGGAAGGCAAGGGAAAGCAAGGCAAGGCAAGGGTAACGGAAGGAACGGCACGGCAAGGGGAAACAAGGCTAAGGCACGACAACACAGGGCTAGGCAATGCAGGGCAAGGCAAGGAAAGGGTAACGCAAGGCAAGGCACCTTGAGGCAAGGCAAGGCTGATGCACGACAACGCACGGCTAGCCAATGCATGGCAAGGCAAGGAAAGGGTAACGCAAGGCAAGGCACGGTCAGGCGAGGCAAGGCTAAGGCACGACAATGCAAGGCTAGGCAATGCACGAAAGGCAAGCAAAGGGTAACGGAAGGCAAGGAAGGCAAGGTAAAGCAAGGCAAGGCAAGTGTAACAAAAGGCACGGCACGGCAAGGGGAAACAAGGCTAAGGCACGGCAACGCAAGGCTAAGCAATGCACGGCCAGGCAAGGAAAGGGTAACGCAAGGCAAGGCACGGTAAGGCAAGGCGAGGCTAATGCACGACAACGCAAGGCTAGGCAATGCACGGAAGGCAAGTAAAGAGTAACGGAAGGCAAGGAATGCAAGGCAAAGCAAGGCAACGCAAGCAAGGCTATGGCAAGGTGAAAAAAGGCTAAGGCACGACCACGCAAGGCTAGGCAATGCACGGAAGGGAAGCAAAGAGTAACGGAAGGCAAGGAAGGCAAGGCAAAGCAAGGCAACGCAAGCAAGGCTATGGCAAGGTGAAAAAAGGCTAAGATACGACAACGCAAGGCTAGGCAATGCACGGAATGCAAGCAAAGAGTAACGGAAGGCAAGGAAGGCAAGGGAAAGCAAGGCAAAGCAAGCAAGGCTATGGCAAGGTGAAACAAGGCTAAGGCACCACAACGCACGACTAGGCAATGCACGGCCAGCCAAGGAAAAGGTAACGCAAGGCAAGGCACTCTGAGGCAAGGCAAGGCTAATGCATGACAGCGCAAGGCTAGGCAGTGCACGGCAAGGCAAGGAAAGGGTAACGCAAGGCAAGGCACAGTCAGGCGAGGCAAGGCTAAGGCACGACAACGCAAGGCTAGGCAATGCACGGAAGGAAAGCGAAGAGTAACGGAAGGCAAGGAAAGCAAGGGAAAGCAAGGGAAGGCAAGGGTAACGGAAGGAACGGCACGGCAAGGGGAAACAAGGCTAAGGCACGACAACACAGGGCTAGGCAATGCAGGGTAAGGCAAGGAAAGGGTAACGCAAGGCAAGGCACGGTTTGGGGAGGCAAGTCTAATGCACGACAACGCAAGGCTAGGCAATGCACGGAAAGCAAGCAAAGAGTAACGGAAGGCAAGGAATGCAAGGCAAAGCAAGGCAACGCAAGCAAGGCTATGGCAAGGTGAAAAAAGGCTAAGGCACGACCACGCAAGGCTAGGCAATGCACGGAAGGCAAGCAAAGAGTAACGGAAAGCAAGGAAGGCAAGGCAAAGCAAGGCAACGCAAGCAAGGCTATGGCAAGGTGAAAAAAGGCTAAGACACGACAAGGCAAGGCTAAGCAATGCACGGAAGGCAAGCAAAGAATAACGGAAGGCAAGGAAGGCAAGGGAAAGCAAGGCAAGGCAAGGGTAACGGAAGGAACGGCACGGCAAGGGGAAACAAGGCTAAGGCACGGCAACGCAAGGCTAAGCAATGCACGGCCAGGCAAGGAAAGGGTAACGCAAGGCAAGGCACAGTAATGCAAGGCGAGGCTAATGCACGACAACGCACGGCTAGGCAATGCATGGCAAGGCAAGGAAAGGGTAACGCAAGGCAAGGCACGGTTAGGCGAGGCAAGGCTAAGGCACGACAACGCAAGGCTAGGCAATGCTCGGAAGGCAAGCAAAGAGTAACGGAACGCAAGGAAGGCAAGGGAAAGCAAGGCAAGGGAAGGTTAATGGAAGGAACGGCACGGCAAGGGGAAACAAGGCTAAGCACGGTAAGGCACGGCTAGGCAATGCAGGGCAAGGCAAGGAAATGGTAACGCAAGTCAAGGCACGGTTTGGGGAGGCAAGGCTAATGCACGACAACGCAAGGCTAGGCAGTGCACGGCTAGGCAAGGAAAGAGTAACGGAAGGAAAGGAAGGCAAGGCAAAGCAAGGCAAGGCAAGTGTAACAAAAGGTAAGGCACGGCAAGGGGAAACAAGGCTAAGGAACGGCAACGCACGGCTAGGCAATGCACGGCCAGGCAAGGAAAGGGTAACGCAAGGCGAGGCACGGTAAGGCTAGACAAGGCTAATGCACGACAACGCACGGCTAGGCAATGCTCGGCAAGGCAAGGAAAGGGGAACGCAAGGCAAGGCACGGTCAGGCGAGGCAAGGCTAATGACGACAACGCAAGGCTAGGCAATGCACGGAAGGCAAGCAAAGAGTAACGGAAGGCAAGGAAGGCAAGGGAAAGCAAGGCAAGGCAAGAGTAACGGAAGGAACGGCTCGGCAAGGGGAAACAAGGCTAAGGCACGGCAACGCAGGGCTAGGCAATGCACGGCAAGGCAAGGAAAGGGTAACGCAAGGCAAGGCACTGTCAGGCGAGGCAAAGCTAATGCACGACATCGCAAGGCTAGGCAGAGCACGGCTATGCAAGGAAAGAGTAACGGAAGGAAAGGAAGGGAAGGCAAAGCACGGCAAGGCAAGTGTAACAACAGGCACGGCACGGCAAGGGGAAACAAGGCTAAGGCACGACAACGCAAGGCTAGGCAATGCACGGAAGGCAAGCAAAGAGTAACGGAAGGCAAGGAATGCAAAGGAAAGCAGGGGAAGGCAAGGGTAACGAAAGGAACGGCACGGTAAGGGTAAACAAGGCTAAGGCACGACAACACAGTTCTAGGCAATGCAGGGCAAGGCAAGGAAAGGGTAACGCAAGGCAAGGCACGGTTTGGGGAGGCAAGGCTAATGCACGACAACGCAAGGCTAGGCAATGCACGGAAGGCAAGCAAAGAGTAACGGAAGGCAAGGAAGGCAAGGGAAAGCAAGGCAAGGCAAGGTTAACGGAAGGAACGGCACGGCAAGGGGAAACAAGACTAAGGCACGGCAACGCAGGGCTAGGCAATGCACGGCAAGGCAAGGAAAGGGTAACGCAAGGCAAGGCACGGTGAGGCAAGGCAAGGCTGATGCACGACAACGCACGGCTAGGCAATGCACGGCAAGGCAAGGAAAGGGTAACGCAAGGCAAGGCACGGTCAGGCGAGCGAAGGCTAAGGCACGACTACGCAAGGCTAGGCAATGCACGGAAGGCAAGCAAAGAGTAACGGAAGGCAAGGAATGCAAGGGAAAGCAGGGGAAGGCAAGGGTAACGAAAGGAACGGCACGGCAAGGGGAAACAAGGCTAAGGCACGACAACACAGGGCTAGGCAATGCAGGGCAAGGCAAGGAAAGGGTAACGCAAGGCAAGGCACGGTTTGGGGAGGCAAGGCTAATGCACGACAACGGAAGGCTAGGCAATGCACGGAAGGCAAGCAAAGAATAACGGAACGCAAGGAAGGCAAGGGAATGCAAGGCAAGCTAAGGTTAACGGAAGGAACGGCACGGCAAGGGGAAACAAGGCTAAGGCACGGTAACGCACGGCTAGGCAATGCAGGGCAAGGCAAGGAAATGGTAACGCAAGGCAAGGCACGGTTTGGGGAGGCAAGGCTAATGCACGACAACGCAAGGATAGGCAGTGCACGGCTAGGCAAGGAAAGAGTAACGGAAGGAAAGGAAGGCAAGGCAAAGCAAGGCAAGGCAAGTGTAACAAAAGGCAAGGCACGGCAAGGGGAAACAAGGCTAAGGAACGGCAACGCACGGCTACGCAGTGCACGGCCAGGCAAGGAAAGGGTAACGCAAGGCAAGGCACGGTAAGGCAAGACAAGGCTAATGCACGACAATGCACGGCTAGGCAATGCACGGCAAGGCAAGGAAAGGGTAACGCAAGGCAAGGCACGGTCAGGCGAGGCAAGGCTAAGGCACGACAACGCAAGGCTAGGCAATGCACGGAAGGCAAGCAAAGAGTAACGGAAGGCAAGGAAGGCAAGGGAAACCAAGGCAAGGCAAGGATAACGGAAGGAACGGCTCGGCAAGGGGAAACAAGGCTAAGGCAAGGCAACGCAGGGCTAGGCAATGCAGGGCAAGGCAAGGAAAGGGTAACGCAAGGCAAGGCACGGTTTGGGGAGGCAAGCTAATGCACGACAACGCAAGGCTAGGCAGTGCACGGCTAGGCAAGGAAAGAGTAACGGAAGGAAAGGAAGGCAAGGCAAAGCAAGGCAAGGCAAGCAAGCCAAGGCAAGGCTAATGCACGAAAACGCAAGGCTAGGCAATGCACGGAAGGCAAGCAAAGAGAAACGGAAGGCAAGGAAGTCAATGGAAAGCAAGGCAAGGCAAGGCTAAGGCACGACAACACAGGGCTAGGTAATGCAGGGCAAGGCAAGGAAAGGGTAACGCAAGGCAAGGCACGGTTTGGGGAGGCAAGGCTAATGCACGAAAACGCAAGGCTAGGCAATGCACGGAAGGCAAGCAAAGAGTAACGGAAGGCAAGGAAGGCAAGGGAAAGCAAGGCAAGGCAAGGGTAACGGAAGGAACGGCACGGCAAGGGGAAACAAGGCTAAGGCACGACAACGCACGGCTAGGCAATGCACGGCAAGGCAAGGAAAGGGTAACGCAAGGCAAGGCAAGGCACGGTGAGGCAAGGCAAGGCTGATGCACGACAACGCACGGCTAGGCAATGCACGGCAAGGCAAGGAAAGGGTAACGCAAGGCAAGGCACGGTGAGGCGAGGCAAGGCTAAGGCACGACAACGCAAGGCTAGGCAATGCACGGAAGGCAAGCAAAGAGTAACGGAAGGGAAGGAAGGCAAGGGAAAGCAGGGGAAGGGAAGGGTAACGGAAGGAACGGCTCGGCAAGGGGAAACAAGGCTAAGGCACGGTAACGAAGGGCTAGGCAATGCACGGCAAGGCAAGGAAAGGGTAACGCAAGGCAAGGCACTGTCAGGCGAGGCAAAGCTAATGCACGACATCGCAAGGCTAGGCAGTGCACGGCTAGGCAAGGAAAGGGTAACGCAAGGCAAGGCACGGTTTGGGGAGGCAAGGCTAATGCACGACAACGCAAGGCTGGGCAGTGCACGGCTAGGCAAGGAAAGAGTAACGGAAGGAAAGGAAGGCAAGGCAAAGCAAGGCATGGCAAGTGTAACAAAAGGCAAGGCACGGCAAGGGGAAACAAGGCTAAGGAACGGCAACGCACGGCTAGGCAATGCACGGCCAGGCAAGGAAAGGGTAACGCAAGGCAAGGCACGGTAAGGCAAGACAAGGCTAATGCACGACAACGCACGGCTAGGCAATGCATGGCAAGGCAAGGAAAGGGTAACGCAAGGCAAGGCACGGTCAGGAGAGGCAAGGCTAAGGCACGACAACGCAAGGCTAGGCAATGCACGGAAGGCAAGCAAAGAGTAACGGAAGGCAAGGAAGGCAAGGGAAACCAAGGCAAGGCAAGGGTAACGGAAGGAACGGCTCGGCAAGGGGAAACAAGGCTAAGGCACGGCAACGCAGGGCTAGGCAATGCACGGCAAGGCAAGGAAAGGGTAACGCAAGGCAAGGCACTGTCAGGCGAGGCAAAGCTAATGCACGACATCGCAAGGCTAGGCAGTGCACGGCTAGGCAAGGAAAGAGTAACGGAAGGAAAGGAAGGCAAGGCAAAGCAAGGCAAGGTAAGTGTAACAAAAGGCAAGGCACGGGAAGGGGAAACAAGGCTAAGGAACGGCAACGCACGGCTAGGCAATGCACGGCCAGGCAAGGAAAGGGTAACGCAAGGCGAGGCACGGTAAGGCTAGACAAGGCTAATGCACGACAACGCAAGGCTAGGCAATGCACGGCAAGGCAAGGAAAGGGTAACGCAAGGCAAGGCACGGTCAGGCGAGGCAAGGCTAAGGAACGACAACGCAAGGCTAGGCAATGCACGGAAGGCAAGCAAAGAGTAACGGAAGGAAAGGAAGGCAAGGCAAAGCAAGGCAACGCAAGCAAGGCTATGGCAAGGTGAAAAAAGGCTAAGACACGACAACGGAAGGCTAGGCAATGCACGGAAGGCAAGCAAAGAGTAACGGAAGGCAAGGAAGGCAAGGGAAAGCAAGGCAAGGGTAACGGAAGGAACGGCACGGCAAGGGGAAACAAGGCTAAGGCACGACAACACAGGGCTAGGCAATGCAGGGCAAGGCAAGGAAAGGGTAACGCAAGGCAAGGCACGGTTGAGGCAAGGCAAGGCTGATGCACGACAACGCACGGCTAGGCAATGCATGGCAAGGCAAGGAAAGGGTAACGCAAGGCAAGGCACGGTCAGGCGAGGCAAGGCTAAGGCACGACAATGCAAGGCTAGGCAATGCACGAAAGGCAAGCAAAGGGTAACGGAAGGCAAGGAAGGCAAGGTAAAGCAAGGCAAGGCAAGTGTAACAAAAGGCACGGCACGGCAAGGGGAAACAAGGCTAAGGCACGGCAACGCAAGGCTAAGCAATGCACGGCCAGGCACGGAAAGGGTAACGCAAGGCAAGGCACGGTAAGGCAAGGCGAGGCTAATGCACGACAACGCAAGGCTAGGCAATGCACGGAAGGCAAGTAAAGAGTAACGGAAGGCAAGGAATGCAAGGCAAAGCAAGGCAACGCAAGCAAGGCTATGGCAAGGTGAAAAAAGGCTAAGGCACGACCACGCAAGGCTAGGCAATGCACGGAAGGGAAGCAAAGAGTAACGGAAGGGAAGGAAGGCAAGGCAAAGCAAGGCAACGGAAGCAAGGCTATGGCAAGGTGAAAAAAGGCTAAGACACGACAACGGAAGGCTAGGCAACGCACGGAAGGCAAGGAAAGGGTAACGCAAGGCAAGGCACGGTCAGGCGAGGGAAGGCTAAGGCACGACTACGCAAGGCTAGGCAATGCACGGAAGGCAAGCAAAGAGTAACGGAAGGCAAGGAATGCAAGGGAAAGCAGGGGAAGGCAAGGGTAACGAAAGGAACGGCACGGCAAGGGGAAACAAGGCTAAGGCACGACAACACAGGGCTAGGCAATGCAGGGCAAGGCAAGGAAAGGGTAACGCAAGGCAAGGCACGGTCAGGCGAGGCAAGGCTAAGGCACGACAACGCAAGGCTAGGCAATGCACGGAAGGCAAGCAAAGAGTAACGGAACGCAAGGAAGGCAAGGGAATGCAAGGCAAGCTAAGGTTAACGGAAGGAACGGCACGGCAAGGGGAAACAAGGCTAAGGCACGGTAACGCACGGCTAGGCAATGCAGGGCAAGGCAAGGAAATGGTAACGCAAGGCAAGGCACGGTTTGGGGAGGCAAGGCTAATGCACGACAACGCAAGGATAGGCAGTGCACGGCTAGGCAAGGAAAGAGTAACGGAAGGAAAGGAAGGCAAGGCAAAGCAAGGCAAGGCAAGTGTAACAAAAGGCAAGGCACGGCAAGGGGAAACAAGGCTAAGGAACGGCAACGCACGGCTACGCAGTGCACGGCCAGGCAAGGAAAGGGTAACGCAAGGCAAGGCACGGTAAGGCAAGACAAGGCTAATGCACGACAATGCACGGCTAGGCAATGCACGGCAAGGCAAGGAAAGGGTAACGCAAGGCAAGGCACGGTCAGGCGAGGCAAGGCTAATGCACGACAACGCAAGGCTAGGCAATGCACGGAAGGCAAGCAAAGAGTAACGGAAGGCAAGGAAGGCAAGGGAAACCAAGGCAAGGCAAGGATAACGGAAGGAACGGCTCGGCAAGGGGAAACAAGGCTAAGGCAAGGCAACGCAGGGCTAGGCAATGCACGGCAAGGCAAGGAAAGGGTAACCTAAGGCAAGGCACTGTCAGGCGAGGCAAAGCTAATGCACGACATCGCAAGGCTAGGCAGTGCACGGCTAGGCAAGGAAAGAGTAACGGAAGGAAAGGAAGGCAAGGAAAAGCATGGCAAGGCAAGTGTAACAACAGGCACGGCCCGGCAAGGGGAAACAAGGCTAAGGCACGACAACGCAAGGCTAGGCAATGCACGGAAGGCAAGGAAAGAGTAACGGAAGGCAAGGAATGCAAAGGAAAGCAGGGGAAGGCAAGGGTAACGAAAGGAACGGCACGGTAAGGGGAAACAAGGCTAAGGCACGACAACACAGGGCTAGGTAATGCAGGGCAAGGCAAGGAAAGGGTAACGCAAGGCAAGGCACGGTTTGGGGAGGCAAGGCTAATGCACGACAACGCAAGGCTAGGCAATGCACGGAAGGCAAGCAAAGAGTAACGGAAGGCAAGGAAGGCAAGGGAAAGCAAGGCAAGGCAAGGGTAACGGAAGGAACGGCACGACAAGGGGAAACAATGCTAAGGCACGGCAACGCACGGCTAGGCAATGCACGGCAAGGCAAGGAAAGGGTAACGCAAGGCAAGGCACGGTGAGGCAAGGCAAGGCTGATGCACGACAACGCACGGCTAGGAAATGCACGGCAAGGCAAGGAAAGGGTAACGCAAGGCAAGGCACGGTGAGGCGAGGCAAGGCTAAGGCACGACAACGCAAGGCTAGGCAATGCACGGAAGGCAAGCAAAGAGTAACGGAAGGGAAGGAAGGCAAGGGAAAGCAGGGGAAGGGAAGGGTAACGGAAGGAACGGCTCGGCAAGGGGAAACAAGGCTAAGGCACGGTAACGAAGGGCTAGGCAATGCACGGCAAGGCAAGGAAAGGGTAACGCAAGGCAAGGCACTGTCAGGCGAGGCAAAGCTAATGCACGACATCGCAAGGCTAGGCAGTGCACGGCTAGGCAAGGAAAGGGTAACGCAAGGCAAGGCACGGTTTGGGGAGGCAAGGCTAATGCACGACAACGCAAGGATAGGCAGTGCACGGCTAGGCAAGGAAAGAGTAACGGAAGGAAAGGAAGGCAAGGCAAAGCAAGGCAAGGCAAGTGTAACAAAAGGCAAGGCACGGCAAGGGGAAACAAGGCTAAGGACCGGCAACGCACGGCTAGGCAATGCACGGCCAGGCAAGGAAAGGGTAACGCAAGGCAAGGCACGGTAAGGCAAGACAAGGCTAATGCACGACAACGCACGGCTAGGCAATGCACGGCAAGGCAAGGAAAGGGTAACGCAAGGCAAGGCACGGTCAGGCGAGGCAAGGCTAATGCACGACAACGCAAGGCTAGGCAATGCACGGAAGGCAAGCAAAGAGTAACGGAAGGCAAGGAAGGCAAGGGAAACCAAGGCAAGGCAAGGGTAACGGAAGGAACGGCTCGGCAAGGGGAAACAAGGCTAAGGCACGGCAACGCAGGGCTAGGCAATGCACGGCAAGGCAAGGAAAGGGTAACGCAAGGCAAGGCACTGTCAGGCGAGGCAAAGCTAATGCACGACATCGCAAGGCTAGGCAGTGCACGGCTAGGCAAGGAAAGAGTAACGGAAGGCAAGGAAGGCAAGGCAAAGCAAGGCAAGGTAAGGGTAACGCAAGGCAAGGCACGGGAAGGGGAAACAAGGCTAAGGAACGGCAACGCACGGCTAGGCAATGCACGGCCAGGCAAGGAAAGGGTAACGCAAGGCGAGGCACGGTAAGGCTAGACAAGGCTAATGCACGACAACGCACGGCTAGGCAATGCTCGGCAAGGCAAGGAAAGGGTAACGCAAGGCAAGGCACGGTCAGGCGAGGCAAGGCTAAGGAACAGCAACGCAAGGCTAGGCAATGCACGGAAGGGAAGCAAAGAGTAACGGAAGGCAAGGAAGGCAAGGCAAAGCAAGGCAACGCAAGCAAGGCTATGGCAAGGTGAAAAAAGGCTAAGACACGACAACGCAAGGCTAGGCAATGCACGGAAGGCAAGCAAAGAGTAACGGAAGGCAAGGAAGGCAAGGGAAAGCAAGGCAAGGGTAACGGAAGGAACGGCACGGCAAGGGGAAACAAGGCTAAGGCACGACAACACAGGGCTAGGCAATGCAGGGCAAGGCAAGGAAAGGGTAACGCAAGGCAAGGCACCTTGAGGCAAGGCAAGGCTGATGCACGACAACGCACGGCTAGGCAATTCATGGCAAGGCAAGGAAAGGGTAACGCAAGGCAAGGCACGGTCAGGCGAGGCAAGGCTAAGGCACGACAATGCAAGGCTAGGCAATGCACGGAAGGCAAGCAAAGAGTAACGGAAGGCAAGGAAGGCAAGGTAAAGCAAGGCAAGGCAAGTGTAACAAAAGGCACGGCACGGCAAGGGGAAACAAGGCTAAGGCACGGCAACGCACGGCTAGGCAATGCACGGCCAGGCACGGAAAGGGTAACGCAAGGCAAGGCACGGTGAGGCAAGGCAAGGCTAATGCACGACAACGCAAGGCTAGGCAATGCACGGAAGGCAAGTAAAGAGTAACGGAAGGCAAGGAATGCAAGGCAAAGCAAGGCAACGCAAGCAAGGCTATGGCAAGGTGAAAAAAGGCTAAGGCACGACCACGCAAGGCTAGGCAATGCACGGAAGGGAAGCAAAGAGTAACGGAAGGCAAGGAAGGCAAGGCAAAGCAAGGCAACGCAAGCAAGGCTATGGCAAGGTGAAAAAAGGCTAAGGCACGACAACGGAAGGCTAGGCAATGCACGGAAGGCAAGGAAAGGGTAACGCAAGGCAAGGCACGGTCAGGCGAGGGAAGGCTAAGGCACGACAACGCAAGGCTAGGCAATGCACGGAAGGCAAGCAAAGAGTAACGGAAGGCAAGGAATGCAAGGGAAAGCAGGGGAAGGCAAGGGTAACGAAAGGAACGGCACGGCAAGGGGAAACAAGGCTAAGGCACGACAACACAGGGCTAGGCAATGCAGGGCAAGGCAAGGAAAGGGTAACGCAAGGCAAGGCACGGTTTGGGGAGGCAAGGCTAATGCACGACAACGGAAGGCTAGGCAATGCACGGAAGGCAAGCAAAGAATAACGGAAGGCAAGGAAGGCAAGGGAATGCAAGGCAAGCTAAGGTTAACGGAAGGAACGGCACGGCAAGGGGAAACAAGGCTAAGGCACGGTAACGCACGGCTAGGCAATGCAGGGCAAGGCAAGGAAATGGTAACGCAAGGCAAGGCACGGTTTGGGGAGGCAAGGCTAATGCACGACAACGCAAGGATAGGCAGTGCACGGCTAGGCAAGGAAAGAGTAACGGAAGGAAAGGAAGGCAAGGCAAAGCAAGGCAAGGCAAGTGTAACAAAAGGCAAGGCACGGCAAGGGGAAACAAGGCTAAGGAACGGCAACGCACGGCTACGCAGTGCACGGCCAGGCAAGGAAAGGGTAACGCAAGGCAAGGCACGGTAAGGCAAGACAAGGCTAATGCACGACAATGCACGGCTAGGCAATGCACGGCAAGGCAAGGAAAGGGTAACGCAAGGCAAGGCACGGTCAGGCGAGGCAAGGCTAATGCACGACAACGCAAGGCTAGGCAATGCACGGAAGGCAAGCAAAGAGTAACGGAAGGCAAGGAAGGCAAGGGAAACCAAGGCAAGGCAAGGATAACGGAAGGAACGGCTCGGCAAGGGGAAACAAGGCTAAGGCAAGGCAACGCAGGGCTAGGCAATGCACGGCAAGGCAAGGAAAGGGTAACGCAAGGCAAGGCACTGTCAGGCGAGGCAAAGCTAATGCACGACATCGCAAGGCTAGGCAGTGCACGGCTAGGCAAGGAAAGAGTAATGGAAGGAAAGGAAGGCAAGGAAAAGCATGGCAAGGCAAGTGTAACAACAGGCACGGCCCGGCAAGGGGAAACAAGGCTAAGGCACGACAACGCAAGGCTAGGCAATGCACGGAAGGCAAGGAAAGAGTAACGGAAGGCAAGGAATGCAAAGGAAAGCAGGGGAAGGCAAGGGTAACGAAAGGAACGGCACGGTAAGGGGAAACAAGGCTAAGGCACGACAACACAGGGCTAGGTAATGCAGGGCAAGGCAAGGAAAGGGTAACGCAAGGCAAGGCACGGTTTGGGGAGGCAAGGCTAATGCACGACAACGCAAGGCTAGGCAATGCACGGAAGGCAAGCAAAGAGTAACGGAAGGCAAGGAAGGCAAGGGAAAGCAAGGCAAGGCAAGGGTAACGGAAGGAACGGCACGACAAGGGGAAACAATGCTAAGGCACGGCAACGCACGGCTAGGCAATGCACGGCAAGGCAAGGAAAGGGTAACGCAAGGCAAGGCACGGTGAGGCAAGGCAAGGCTGATGCACCACAATGCACGGCTAGGAAATGCACGGCAAGGCAAGGAAAGGGTAACGCAAGGCAAGGCACGGTGAGGCGAGGCAAGGCTAAGGCACGACAACGCAAGGCTAGGCAATGCACGGAAGGCAAGCAAAGAGTAACGGAAGGGAAGGAAGGCAAGGGAAAGCAGGGGAAGGGAAGGGTAACGGAAGGAACGGCTCGGCAAGGGGAAACAAGGCTAAGGCACGGTAACGAAGGGCTAGGCAATGCACGGCAAGGCAAGGAAAGGGTAACGCAAGGCAAGGCACTGTCAGGCGAGGCAAAGCTAATGCACGACATCGCAAGGCTAGGCAGTGCACGGCTAGGCAAGGAAAGGGTAACGCAAGGCAAGGCACGGGAGGCAAGGCTAATGCACGACAACGCAAGGCTAGGCAGTGCACGGCTAGGCAAGGAAAGAGTAACGGAAGGAAAGGAAGGCAAGGCAAAGCAAGGCATGGCAAGTGTAACAAAAGGCAAGGCACGGCAAGGGGAAACAAGGCTAAGGAACGGCAACGCACGGCTAGGCAATGCACGGCAAGGCAAGGAAAGGGTAACACAAGGCAAGGCACGGTAAGGCAAGACAAGGCTAATGCACGACAACGCACGGCTAGGCAATGCATGGCAAGGCAAGGAAAGGGTAACGCAAGGCAAGGCACGGTCAGGAGAGGCAAGGCTAATGCACGACAACGCAAGGCTAGGCAATGCACGGAAGGCAAGCAACGAGTAACGGAAGGCAAGGAAGGCAAGGGAAACCAAGGCAAGGCAAGGGTAACGGAAGGAACGGCTCGGCAAGGGGAAACAAGGCTAAGGCACGGCAACGCAGGGCTAGGCAATGCACGGCAAGGCAAGGAAAGGGTAACACAAGGCAAGGCACTGTCAGGCGAGGCAAAGCTAATGCACGACATCGCAAGGCTAGGCAGTGCACGGCTAGGCAAGGAAAGAGTAACGGAAGGAAAGGAAGGCAAGGCAAAGCAAGGCAAGGTAAGTGTAACAAAAGGCAAGGCACGGGAAGGGGAAACAAGGCTAAGGAACGGCAACGCACGGCTAGGCAATGCACGGCCAGGCAAGGAAAGGGTAACGCAAGGCGAGGCACGGTAAGGCTAGACAAGGCTAATGCACGACAACGCACGGCTAGGCAATGCTCGGCAAGGCAAGGAAAGGGTAACGCAAGGCAAGGCACGGTCAGGCGAGGCAAGGCTAAGGAACAGCAACGCAAGGCTAGGCAATGCACGGAAGGGAAGCAAAGAGTAACGGAAGGCAAGGAAGGCAAGGCAAAGCAAGGCAACGCAAGCAAGGCTATGGCAAGGTGAAAAAAGGCTAAGACACGACAACGGAAGGCTAGGCAATGCACGGAAGGCAAGCAAAGAGTAACGGAAGGCAAGGAAGGCAAGGGAAAGCAAGGCAAGGGTAACGGAAGGAACGGCACGGCAAGGGCAAACAAGGCTAATGCACGACAACGAACGGCTAGGCAATGCAGGGCAAGGCAAGGTAAGGGTAACGCAAGGCAAGGCACGGTCAGGCGAGGCAAGGCAAAGGCACGACAACGCAAGGCTAGGCAATGCACGGAAGGCAAGCAAAGAATAACGGAACGCAAGGAAGGCAAGGGAAAGCAAGGCAAGGCAAGGGTAACGGAAGGAACGGCACGGCAAGGGGAAACAAGGCTAAGGCACTGCAACGCACGGCTAGGCAATGCACGAAAGGCAAGCAAAGAGTAACGAAAGGCAAGGAAGGTAAGGGAAAGCAGGGGAAGGCAAGGGTAACGGAAGGAACGGCACGGTAAGGGGAAACAAGGCTAAGGCACGGCAACGCAGGGCTAGGCAATCCACGGCAAGTTAAGGAAAGGGTAACGCAAGGCAAGGCACTGTCAGGCGAGGCAAAGCTAATGCACGACATCGCAAGTCTAGGCAGTGCACGGCTACGCAAGGAAAGAGTAACGGAAGGAAAGGAAGGCAAGGCAAAGCACGGCAAGGCAAGTGTAACAACAGGCACGGCACGGCAAGGGGAAACAAGGCTAAGGCACGACAACGCAAGGCTAGGCAATGCACGGAAGGCAAGCAAAGAGTAACGGAAGGCAAGGAAGGCAAGGGAAAGCAAGGCAAGGCAAGGGTAACGGAAGGAACGGCACGGCAAGGGGAAACAAGGCTAAGGCACGACAACACAGGGCTAGGCAATGCAGGGCAAGGCAAGGAAAGGGTAACGCAAGGCAAGGCACCTTGAGGCAAGGCAAGGCTGATGCACGACAACGCACGGCTAGGCAATTCATGGCAAGGCAAGGAAAGGGTAACGCAAGGCAAGGCACGGTCAGGCGAGGCAAGGCTAAGGCACGACAATGCAAGGCTAGGCAATGCACGAAAGGCAAGCAAAGGGTAACGGAAGGCAAGGAAGGCAAGGTAAAGCAAGGCAAGGCAAGTGTAACAAAAGGCACGGCACGGCAAGGGGAAACAAGGCTAAGGCACGGCAACGCAAGGCTAAGCAATGCACGGCCAGGCACGGAAAGGGTAACGCAAGGCAAGGCACGGTAAGGCAAGGCGAGGCTAATGCACGACAACGCAAGGCTAGGCAATGCACGGAAGGCAAGTAAAGAGTAACGGAAGGCAAGGAATGCAAGGCAAAGCAAGGCAACGCAAGCAAGGCTATGGCAAGGTGAAAAAAGGCTAAGGCACGACCACGCAAGGCTAGGCAATGCACGGAAGGGAAGCAAAGAGTAACGGAAGGCAAGGAAGGCAAGGCAAAGCAAGGCAACGCAAGCAAGGCTATGGCAAGGTGAAAAAAGATTAAGACACGACAACGCAAGGCTAGGCAATGCACGGAAGGCAAGCAAAGAGTAACGGAAGGCAAGGAAGGCAAGGGAAAGCAAGGCAAAGCAAGCAAGGCTATGGCAAGGTGAAACAAGGCTAAGGCACCACAACGCACGACTAGGCAATGCACGGCCAGCCAAGGAAAAGGTAACGCAAGGCAAGGCACTCTGAGGCAAGGCAAGGCTAATGCATGACAGCGCAAGGCTAGGCAGTGCACGGCAAGGCAAGGAAAGGGTAACGCAAGGCAAGGCACAGTCAGGCGAGGCAAGGCTAAGGCACGACAACGCAAGGCTAGGCAATGCACGGAAGGAAAGCGAAGAGTAACGGAAGGCAAGGAAAGCAAGGGAAAGCAAGGGAAGGCAAGGGTAACGGAAGGAACGGCACGGCAAGGGGAAACAAGGCTAAGGCACGACAACACAGGGCTAGGCAATGCAGGGTAAGGCAAGGAAAGGGTAACGCAAGGCAAGGCACGGTTTGGGGAGGCAAGTCTAATGCACGACAACGCAAGGCTAGGCAATGCACGGAAAGCAAGCAAAGAGTAACGGAAGGCAAGGAATGCAAGGCAAAGCAAGGCAACGCAAGCAAGGCTATGGCAAGGTGAAAAAAGGCTAAGGCACGACCACGCAAGGCTAGGCAATGCACGGAAGGCAAGCAAAGAGTAACGGAAGGCAAGGAAGGCAAGGCAAAGCAAGGCAACGCAAGCAAGGCTATGGCAAGGTGAAAAAAGGCTAAGACACGACAAGGCAAGGCTAGGCAATGCACGGAAGGCAAGCAAAGAGTAACGGAAGGCAAGGAAGGCAAGGGAAAGCAAGGCAAGGCAAGGGTAACGGAAGGAACGGCACGACAAGGGGAAACAAGGCTAAGGCACGGCAACGCACGGCTAGGCAATGCACGGCAAGGCAAGGAAAGGGTAACGCAAGGCAAGGCACGGTTTGGGGAGGCAAGGCTAATGCACGACAACGCAAGGCTAGGCAATGCACGGAAGGCAAGCAAAGAGTAACGGAAGGCAAGGAAGGCAAGGGAAAGCAAGGCAAGGCAAGGGTAACGGAAGGAACGGCACGACAAGGGGAAACAAGGCTAAGGCACGGCAACGCACGGCTAGGCAATGCACGGCAAGGCAAGGAAAGGGTAACGCAAGGCAAGGCACTGTCAGGCGAGGCAAAGCTAATGCACGACATCGCAAGGCTAGGCAGTGCACGGCTAGGCAAGGAAAGAGTAACGGAAGGAAAGGAAGGCAAGGCAAAGCAAGGCAAGGTAAGTGTAACAAAAGGCAAGGCACGGCAAGGGGAAACAAGGCTAAGGAACGGCAACGCACGGCTAGGCAATGCACGGCCAGGCAAGGAAAGGGTAACGCAAGGCGAGGCACGGTAAGGCTAGACAAGGCTAATGCACGACAACGCACGGCTAGGCAATGCTCGGCAAGGCAAGGAAAGGGTAACGCAAGGCAAGGCACGGTCAGGCGAGGCAAGGCTAAGGCACGACAACGCAAGGCTAGGCAATGCACGGAAGGGAAGCAAAGAGTAACGGAAGGCAAGGAAGGCAAGGCAAAGCAAGGCAACGCAAGCAAGGCTATGGCAAGGTGAAAAAAGGCTAAGACACGACAACGGAAGGCTAGGCAATGCACGGAAGGCAAGCAAAGAGTAACGGAAGGCAAGGAAGGCAAGGGAAAGCAAGGCAAGGGTAACGGAAGGAACGGCACGGCAAGGGCAAACAAGGCTAATGCACGACAACGAACGGCTAGGCAATGCAGGGCAAGGCAAGGTAAGGGTAACGCAAGGCAAGGCACGGTCAGGCGAGGCAAGGCAAAGGCACGACAACGCAAGGCTAGGCAATGCACGGAAGGCAAGCAAAGAATAACGGAACGCAAGGAAGGCAAGGGAAAGCAAGGCAAGGCAAGGGTAACGGAAGGAACGGCACGGCAAGGGGAAACAAGGCTAAGGCACTGCAACGCACGGCTAGGCAATGCACGAAAGGCAAGCAAAGAGTAACGAAAGGCAAGGAAGGTAAGGGAAAGCAGGGGAAGGCAAGGGTAACGGAAGGAACGGCACGGTAAGGGGAAACAAGGCTAAGGCACGGCAACGCAGGGCTAGGCAATCCACGGCAAGTTAAGGAAAGGGTAACGCAAGGCAAGGCACTGTCAGGCGAGGCAAAGCTAATGCACGACATCGCAAGGCTAGGCAGTGCACGGCTAGGCAAGGAAAGAGTAACGGAAGGAAAGGAAGGCAAGGCAAAGCACGGCAAGGCAAGTGTAACAACAGGCACGGCACGGCAAGGGGAAACAAGGCTAAGGCACGACAACGCAAGGCTAGGCAATGCACGGAAGGCAAGCAAAGAGTAACGGAAGGCAAGGAAGGCAAGGGAAAGCAAGGCAAGGCAAGGGTAACGGAAGGAACGGCACGACAAGGGGAAACAAGGCTAAGGCACGGCAACGCACGGCTAGGCAATGCACGGCAAGGCAAGGAAAGGGTAACGCAAGGCAAGGCACGGTTTGGGGAGGCAAGGCTAATGCACGACAACGCAAGGCTAGGCAATGCACGGAAGGCAAGCAAAGAGTAACGGAAGGCAAGGAAGGCAAGGGAAAGCAAGGCAAGGCAAGGGTAACGGAAGGAACGGCACGACAAGGGGAAACAAGGCTAAGGCACGGCAACGCACGGCTAGGCAATGCACGGCAAGGCAAGGAAAGGGTAACGCAAGGCAAGGCACGGTGAGGCAAGGCAAGGCTGATGCACGACAAAGCACGGTTAGGCAATGCAGGGCAAGGCAAGGAAAGGGTAACGCAAGGCAAGGCACGGTGAGGCGAGGCAAGGGTAATGCACGACAACGCAAGGCTACGCAGTGCACGGCTAGGCAAGGAAAGAGTAACGGAAGGCAAGGAAGGCAAGGGAAAGCAAGGCAAGGCAATGGTAACGGAAAGAACGGCACGGCAAGGGGAAACAAGGCTAAGGCACGGCAACGCAAGGCTAAGCAATGCACGGCCAGGCAAGGAAAGGGTAACGCAAGGCAAGGCACAGTAATGCAAGGCGAGGCTAATGCACGACAACGCACGGCTAGGCAATGCATGGCAAGGCAAGGAAAGGGTAACGCAAGGCAAGGCACGGTTAGGCGAGGCAAGGCTAAGGCACGACAACGCAAGGCTAGGCAATGCTCGGAAGGCAAGCAAAGAGTAACGGAACGCAACGAAGGGAAGGGAAAGCAAGGCAAGGCAAGGTTAACGGAAGGAACGGCACGGCAAGGGGAAACAAGGCTAAGCACGGTAAGGCACGGCTAGGCAATGCAGGGCAAGGCAAGGAAATGGTAACGCAAGTCAAGGCACGGTTTGGAGAGGCAAGGCTAATGCACGACAACGCAAGGCTAGGCAGTGCACGGCTAGGCAAGGAAAGAGTAACGGAAGGAAAGGAAGGCAAGGCAAAGCAAGGCAAGGCAAGTGTAACAAAAGGTAAGGCACGGCAAGGGGAAACAAGGCTAAGGAACGGCAACGCACGGCTAGGCAATGCACGGCCAGGCAAGGAAAGGGTAACGCAAGGCGAGGCACGGTAAGGCTAGACAAGGCTAATGCACGACAACGCACGGCTAGGCAATGCTCGGCAAGGCAAGGAAAGGGGAACGCAAGGCAAGGCACGGTCAGGCGAGGCAAGGCTAACGACGACAACGCAAGGCTAGGCAATGCACGGAAGGCAAGCAAAGAGTAACGGAAGGCAAGGAAGGCAAGGGAAAGCAAGGCAAGGCAAGGGTAACGGAAGGAACGGCACGGCAAGGGGAAACAAGGCTAAGGCACGGCAACGCAGGGCTAGGCAATGCACGGCAAGGCAAGAAAAGGGTAACGCAAGGCAAGGCACTGTCAGGCGAGGCAAAGCTAATGCACGACATCGCAAGGCTAGGCAGAGCACGGCTATGCAAGGAAAGAGTAACGGAAGAAAAGGAAGGGAAGGCAAAGCACGGCAAGGCAAGTGTAACAACAGGCACGGCACGGCAAGGGGAAACAAGGCTAAGGCACGACAACGCAAAGCTAGGCAATGCACGGAAGGCAAGCAAAGAGTAACGGAAGGCAAGGAATGCAAAGGAAAGCAGGGGAAGGCAAGGGTAACGAAAGGAACGGCACGGTAAGGGGAAACAAGGCTAAGGCACGACAACACAGTTCTAGGCAATGCAGGGCAAGGCAAGGAAAGGGTAACGCAAGGCAAGGCACGGTTTGGGGAGGCAAGGCTAATGCACGACAACGCAAGGCTAGGCAATGCACGGAAGGCAAGCAAAGCGTAACGGAAGGCAAGGAAGGCAAGGGAAAGCAAGGCAAGGCAAGGTTAACGGAAGGAACGGCACGGCAAGGGGAAACAAGGCTAAGGCACGGCAACGCAGGGCTAGGCAATGCACGGCAAGGCAAGGAAAGGGTAACGCAAGGCAAGGTACGGTCAGGCGAGGCAAGGCTAAGGCACGACAACGCAAGGCTAGGCAATGCACGGAAGGCAAGCAAAGAGTAACGGAAGGCAAGGAAGGCAAGGGAAAGCAGGGGAAGGCAAGGGTAACGGAAGGAACGGCACGGTAAGCGGAAACAAGGCTAAGGCACGACAACGCAGGGCTAGGCAATGCACGGCAAGGCAAGGAAAGGGTAACGCAAGGCAAGGCACGGTCAGGCGAGGCAAGGGTAATGCACGACAACGCAAGGCTACGCAGTGCACGGCTAGGCAAGGAAAGAGTAACGGAAGGAAATAAAGGCAAGGCAAACAAGGCAAGGCAAGTGTAACAAAAGGCACGGCACGGCAAGGGGAAACAAGGCTAAGGCACGGCAACGCAAGGCTAAGCAATGAACGGCCAGGCAAGGAAAGGTTAACGCAAGGCAAAGCACGGTAAGGCAAGGCGAGGCTAATGCACGACAACGCACGGCTAGGCAATGCACGGCAAGGCAAGGAAAGGGTAACGCAAGGCAAGGCACGGTCAGGCGAGGGAAGGCTAAGGCACGACTACGCAAGGCTAGGCAATGCACGGAAGGCAAGCAAAGAGTAACGGAAGGCAAGGAATGCAAGGGAAAGCAGGGGAAGGCAAGGGTAACGAAAGGAACGGCACGGCAAGGGGAAACAAGGCTAAGGCACGACAACACAGGGCTAGGCAATGCAGGGCAAGGCAAGGAAAGGGTAACGCAAGGCAAGGCACGGTTTGGGGAGGCAAGGCTAATGCACGACATCGCAAGGCTAGGCAGTGCACGGCTACGCAAGGAAAGAGTAACGGAAGGAAAGGAAGGCAAGGCAAAGCACGGCAAGGCAAGTGTAACAACAGGCACGGCACGGCAAGGGGAAACAAGGCTAAGGCACGACAACGCAAGGCTAGGCAATGCAAGGAAGGCAAGCAAAGAGTAACGGAAGGCAAGGAAGGCAAGGGAAAGCAAGGCAAGGCAAGGGTAACGGAAGGAACGGCACGGCAAGGGGAAACAAGGCTAAGGCACTGCAACGCACGGCTAGGCAATGCACGAAAGGCAAGCAAAGAGTAACGAAAGGCAAGGAAGGCAAGGGAAAGCAGGGGAAGGCAAGGGTAACGGAAGGAACGGCACGGTAAGGGGAAACAAGGCTAAGGCACGACAACGCAGGGCTAGGCAATCCACGGCAAGTTAAGGAAAGGGTAACGCAAGGCAAGGCACTGTCAGGCGAGGCAAAGCTAATGCACGACATCGCAAGGCTAGGCAGTGCACGGCTACGCAAGGAAAGAGTAACGGAAGGAAAGGAAGGCAAGGCAAAGCACGGCAAGGCAAGTGTAACCACAGGCACGGCACGGCAAGGCGAAACAAGGCTAAGGCACGACAACGCAAGGCTAGGCAATGCAAGGAAGGCAAGCAAAGAGTAACGGAAGGCAAGGAAGGCAAGGGAAAGCAAGGCAAGGCAAGGGTAACGGAAGGAACGGCACGGCAAGGGGAAACAAGGCTAAGGCACGACAACGCAGGGCTAGGCAATGCACGGCAAGGCAAGGAAAGGGTAACGCAAGGCAAGGCACCTTGAGGCAAGGCAAGGCTGATGCACGACAACGCACGGCTAGGCAATGCATGGCAAGGCAAGGAAAGGGTAACGCAAGGCAAGGCACGGTCAGGCGAGGCAAGGCTAAGGCACGACAACGCAAGGCTAGGCAATGCACGGAAGGCAAGCAAAGGGTAACGGAAGGCAAGGAAGGCAAGGCAAAGCAAGGCAAGGCAAGTGTAACAAAAGGCACGGCACGGCAAGGGGAAACAAGGCTAAGGCACGGCAACGCACGGCTAGGCAATGCACGGCAAGGCAAGGAAAGGGTAACGCAAGGCAAGGCACGGTAAGGCAAGGCGAGGCTAATGCACGACAACGCAAGGCTAGGCAATGCACGGAAGGCAAGTAAAGAGTAACGGAAGGCAAGGAATGCAAGGCAAAGCAAGGCAACGCAAGCAAGGCTATGGCAAGGTGAAAAAAGGCTAAGGCACGACCACGCAAGGCTAGGCAATGCACGGAAGGCAAGCGAAGAGTAACGGAAGGCAAGGAAGGCAAGGCAAAGCAAGGCAACGCAAGCAAGGCTATGGCAAGGTGAAAAAAGGCTAAGACACGACAACGCTAGGCTAGGCAATGCACGGAAGGCAAGCAAAGAGTAACGGAAGGCAAGGAAGGCAAGGGAAAGCAAGGCAAAGCAAGCAAGGCTATGGCAAGGTGAAACAAGGCTAAGGCACCACAACGGACGACTAGGCAATGCACGGCCAGCCAAGGAAAAGGTAACGCAAGGCAAGGCACTCTGAGGCAAGGCAAGGCTAATGCATGACAGCGCAAGGCTAGGCAATGCACGGAAGGCAAGCAAAGAGTAACGGAAACCAAGGAAGGCAAGGGAAAGCAAGGCAAGGCAAGGGTAACGGAAGGAACGGCACGGCAAGGGGAAACAATGCTAAGGCACGACAACACAGGGCTAGGCAATGCAGGGTAAGGCAAGGAAAGGGTAACGCAAGGCAAGGCACGGTTTGGGGAGGCAAGTCTAATGCACGACAACGCAAGGCTAGGCAATGCACGGAAAGCAAGCAAAGAGTAACGGAAGGCAAGGAATGCAAGGCAAAGCAAGGCAACGCAAGCAAGGCTATGGCAAGGTGAAAAAAGGCTAAGGCACGACCACGCAAGGCTAGGCAATGCACGTAAGGCAAGCAAAGAGTAACGGAAAGCAAGGAAGGCAAGGCAAAGCAAGGAAACGCAAGCAAGGCTATGGCAAGGTGAAAAAAGGCTAAGACACGACAAGGCAAGGCTAGGCAATGCACTGAAGGCAAGCAAAGAGTAACGGAAGGCAAGGAAGGCAAGGGAAAGCAAGGCAAGGCAATGGTAACGGAAAGAACGGCACGGCAAGGGGAAACAAGGGTAAGGCACGGCAACGAAGGCTAAGCAATGCACGGCCAGGCAAGGAAAGGGTAACGCAAGGCAAGGCACAGTAATGCAAGGCGAGGCTAATGCACGACAACGCACGGCTAGGCAATGCATGGCAAGGCAAGGAAAGGGTAACGCAAGGCAAGGCACGGTTTGGCGAGGCAAGGCTAAGGCACGACAACGCAAGGCTAGGCAATGCACGGAAGGCAAGCAAAGAGTAACGGAAGGCAAGGAAGGCAAGGGAAAGCAAGGCAAGGCAAGGTTAACGGAAGGAACGGCACGGCAAGGGGAAACAAGGCTAAGCACGGTAAGGCACGGCTAGGCAATGCAGGGCAAGGCAAGGAAATGGTAACGCAAGTCAAGGCACGGTTTGGAGAGGCAAGGCTAATGCACGACAACGCAAGGCTAGGCAGTGCACGGCTAGGCAAGGAAAGAGTAACAGAAGGAAAGGAAGGCAAGGCAAAGCAAGGCAAGGCAAGTGTAACAAAAGGTAAGGCACGGCAAGGGGAAACAAGGCTAAGGAATGGCAACGCACGGCTAGGCAATGCACGGCCAGGCAAGGAAAGGGTAACGCAAGGCGAGGCACGGTAAGGCTAGACAAGGCTAATGCACGACAACGCACGGCTAGGCAATGCTCGGCAAGGCAAGGAAAGGGGAACGCAAGGCAAGGCACGGTCAGGCGAGGCAAGGCTAACGACGACAACGCAAGGCTAGGCAATGCACGGAAGGCAAGCAAAGAGTAACGGAAGGCAAGGAAGGCAAGGGAAAGCAAGGCAAGGCAAGAGTAACGGAAGGAACGGCTCGGCAAGGGGAAACAAGGCTAAGGCACGGCAACGCAGGGCTAGGCAATGCACGGCAAGGCAAGGAAAGGGTAACGCAAGGCAAGGCACTGTCAGGCGAGGCAAAGCTAATGCACGACATCGCAAGGCTAGGCAGAGCACGGCTATGCAAGGAAAGAGTAACGGAAGGAAAGGAAGGGAAGGCAAAGCACGGAAAGGCAAGTGTAACAACAGGCACGGCACGGCAAGGGGAAACAAGGCTAAGGCACGACAACGCAAGGCTAGGCAATGCACGGAAGGCAAGCAAATAGTAACGGAAGGCAAGGAATGCAAAGGAAAGCAGGGGAAGGCAAGGGTAACGAAAGGAACGGCACGGTAAGGGGAAACAAGGCTAAGGCACGACAACACAGTTCTAGGCAATGCAGGGCAAGGCAAGGAAAGGGTAACGCAAGGCAAGGCACGGTTTGGGGAGGCAAGGGTAATGCACGACAACGCAAGGCTACGCAGTGCACGGCTAGGCAAGGAAAGAGTAACGGAAGGAAATAAAGGCAAGGCAAACAAGGCAAGGCAAGTGTAACAAAAGGCACGGCACGGCAAGGGGAAACAAGGCTAAGGCACGGCAACGCAAGGCTAAGCAATGAACGGCCAGGCAAGGAAAGGGTAACGCAAGGCAAGGCACGGTAAGGCAAGGCGAGGCTAATGCACGACAACGCACGGCTAGGCAATTCACGGCAAGGCAAGGAAAGGGTAACGCAAGGCAAGGCACGGTCAGGCGAGGGAAGGCTAAGGCACGACAACGCAAGGCTAGGCAATGCACGGAAGGCAAGCAAAGAGTAACGGAAGGCAAGGAATGCAAGGGAAAGCAGGGGAAGGCAAGGGTAACGAAAGGAACGGCACGGCAAGGGGAAACAAGGCTAAGGCACGACAACACAGGGCTAGGCAATGCAGGGCAAGGCAAGGAAAGGGTAACGCAAGGCAAGGCACGGTTTGGGGAGGCAAGGCTAATGCACGACAACGCAAGGCTAGGCAATGCACGGAAGGCAAGCAAAGAGTAACGGAAGGCAAGGAATGCAAGGCAAAGCAAGGCAAGGCAAGGGTAACGGAAGGAACGGCACGGCAAGGGGAAACAAGGCTAAGGCACTGCAACGCACGGCTAGGCAATGCACGAAAGGCAAGCAAAGAGTAACGAAAGGCAAGGAAGGCAAGGGAAAGCAGGGGAAGGCAAGGGTAACGGAAGGAACGGCACGGTAAGGGGAAACAAGGCTAAGGCACGACAACGCAAGGCTAGGCAATGCACGGAAGGCAAGCAAAGAGTAACGGAATGGAAGGAAGGCAAGGCAAAGCAAGCAAGGCTATGGCAAGGTGAAACAAGTCTAAGGCACCACAAAGCACGGCTAGGCAATCCACGGCCAGCCAAGGAATAGGTAACGCAAGGCAAGGCACTGTGAGGCAAGGCAAGGCTAATGCACGACAGCGCAAGGCTAGGCAATGCACGGAAGGCAAGCAAAGAGTAACGGAAGGCAAGGAAGGCAAGGGAAAGCAAGGCAAGGCAAGAGTAACGGAAGGAACGGCTCGGCAAGGGGAAACAAGGCTAAGGCACGGCAACGCAGGGCTAGGCAATGCACGGCAAGGCAAGGAAAGGGTAACGCAAGGCAAGGCACTGTCAGGCGAGGCAAAGCTAATGCACGACATCGCAAGGCTAGGCAGAGCACGGCTATGCAAGGAAAGAGTAACGGAAGGAAAGGAAGGGAAGGCAAAGCACGGCAAGGCAAGTGTAACAACAGGCACGGCACGGCAAGGGGAAACAAGGCTAAGGCACGGCAACGCAAGGCTAAGCAATGCACGGCCAGGCAAGGAAAGGGTAACGCAAGGCAAGGCACGGTAAGGCAAGGCGAGGCTAATGCACGACAACGCACGGCTAGGCAATGCACGGCAAGGCAAGGAAAGGGTAACGCAAGGCAAGGCACGGTTTGGGGAGGCAAGGCTAATGCACGACATCGCAAGGCTAGGCAGTGCACGGCTACGCAAGGAAAGAGTAACGGAAGGAAAGGAAGGCAAGGCAAAGCACGGCAAGGCAAGTGTAACAACAGGCACGGCACGGCAAGGGGAAACAAGGCTAAGGCACGACAACGCAAGGCTAGGCAATGCAAGGAAGGCAAGCAAAGAGTAACGGAAGGCAAGGAAGGCAAGGGAAAGGAAGGCAAGGCAAGGGTAACGGAAGGAACGGCACGGCAAGGGGAAACAAGGCTAAGGCACGGTAACGGACGGCTAGGCAATGCAGGGCAAGGCAAGGAAATGGTAACGCAAGGCAAGGCACGGTTTGGGGAGGCAAGGCTAATGCACGACAACGCAAGGATAGGCAGTGCACGGCTACGCAAGGAAAGAGTAACGGAAGGAAAGGAAGGCAAGGGAAAGCAAGGCAAGGCAAGTGTAACAAAAGGCAAGGCACGGCAAGGGGAAACAAGGCTAAGGAACGGCAACGCACGGCTAGGCAATGCACGGCCAGGGAAGGAAAGGGTAACGCAAGGCAAGGCACGGTAAGGCAAGAGAAGGCTAATGCACGACAACGCACGGCTAGGCAATGCACGGCAAGGCAAGGAAAGGGTAACGCAAGGCAAGGCACGGTCAGGCGAGGCAAGGCAAATGCACGACAACGCAAGGCTAGGCAATGCACGGAAGGCAAGCAAAGAGTAACGGAAGGCAAGGAAGGCAAGGGAAACC
Source organism: Macrotis lagotis (assembly GCF_037893015.1). Classification (NCBI taxonomy): domain Eukaryota; kingdom Metazoa; phylum Chordata; class Mammalia; order Peramelemorphia; family Peramelidae; genus Macrotis; species Macrotis lagotis. The sequence goes on along the minus strand of NW_027422258.1, from coordinate 156,270 downwards.
AAGGCAAGGCAAGGGTAACGGAAGGAACGGCACGGCAAGGGGAAACAAGGCTAAGGCACTGCATCGCACGGCTAGGCAATGCACGAAAGGCAAGCAAAGAGTAACGAAAGGCAAGGAAGGCAAGGGAAAGCAGGGGAAGGCAAGGGTAACGGAAGGAACGGCACGGTAAGGGGAAACAACGCTAAGGCACGACAACGCAGGGCTAGGCAATCCACGGCAAGTTAAGGAAAGGGTAACGGAAGGCAAGGCACTGTCAGGCGAGGCAAAGCTAATGCACGACATCGCAAGGCTAGGCACAGCACGGCTACGCAAGGAAAGAGTAACGGAAGGAAAGGAAGGCAAGGCAAAGCACGGCAAGGCAAGTGTAACAACAGGCACGGCACGGCAAGGGGAAACAAGACTAAGGCACGACAACGCAAGGCTAGGCAATGCAGGGCAAGGCAAGGAAAGGGTAACGCAAGGCAAGGCACCTTGAGGCAAGGCAGGGCTGATGCACGACAACGCACGGCTAGGCAATGCATGGCAAGGCAAGGAAAGGGTAACGCAAGGCAAGGCACGGTCAGGCGAGGCAAGGCTAAGGCACGACAACGCAAGGCTAGGCAATGCACGGCAAGGCAAGCAAAGGGTAACGGAAGGCAAGGAAGGCAAGGCAAAGCAAGGCAAGGCAAGTGTAACGGAAGGCACGGCACGGCAAGAGGAAACAAGGCTAAGGCACGGCAACGCAAGGCTAAGCAATGCACGGCCAGGCAAGGAAAGGGTAACGCAAGGCAAGGCACGGTAAGGCAAGGCGAGGCTAATGCACGACAACGCAAGGCTAGGCAATGCACGGAAGGCAAGTAAAGAGTAACGGAAGGCAAGGAATGCAAGGCAAAGCAAGGCAACGCAAGCAAGGCTATGGCAAGGTGAAAAAAGGCTAAGGCACGGCAACGCAAGGCTAAGCAATGCACGGCCAGGCAAGGAAAGGGTAACGCAAGGCAAGGCACGGTTTGGGGAGGCAAGGCTAATGCACGACAACGCAAGGCTAGGCAATGCACGGAAAGCAAGCAAAGAGTAACGGAAGGCAAGGAATGCAAGGCAAAGCAAGGCAACGCAAGCAAGGCTATGGCAAGGTGAAAAAAGGCTAAGGCACGACCACGCAAGGCTAGGCAATGCACGGAAGGCAAGCAAAGAGTAACGGAAAGCAAGGAAGGCAAGGCAAAGCAAGGCAACGCAAGCAAGGCTATGGCAAGGTGAAAAAAGGCTAAGACACGACAAGGCAAGGCTAGGCAATGCACGGAAGGCAAGCAAAGAGTAACGGAAGGCAAGGAAGGCAAGGGAAAGCAAGGCAAGGCAATGGTAACGGAAAGAACGGCACGGCAAGGGGAAACAAGGCTAAGGCACGGCAACGCAAGGCTAAGCAATGCACGGCCAGGCAAGGAAAGGGTAACGCAAGGCAAGGCACAGTAATGCAAGGCGAGGCTAATGCACGACAACGCACGGCTAGGCAATGCATGGCAAGGCAAGGAAAGGGTAACGCAAGGCAAGGCACGGTTAGGCGAGGCAAGGCTAAGGCACGACAACGCAAGGCTAGGCAATGCTCGGAAGGCAAGCAAAGAGTAACGGAAGGCAAGGAAGGGAAGGGAAAGCAAGGCAAGGCAAGGTTAACGGAAGGAACGGCACGGCAAGGGGAAACAAGGCTAAGCACGGTAAGGCACGGCTAGGCAATGCAGGGCAAGGCAAGGAAATGGTAACGCAAGTCAAGGCACGGTTTGGAGAGGCAAGGCTAATGCACGACAACGCAAGGCTAGGCAGTGCACGGCTAGGCAAGGAAAGAGTAACGGAAGGAAAGGAAGGCAAGGCAAAGCAAGGCAAGGCAAGTGTAACAAAAGGTAAGGCACGGCAAGGGGAAACAAGGCTAAGGAACGGCAACGCACGGCTAGGCAATGCACGGCCAGGCAAGGAAAGGGTAACGCAAGGCGAGGCACGGTAAGGCTAGACAAGGCTAATGCACGACAACGCACGGCTAGGCAATGCTCGGCAAGGCAAGGAAAGGGGAACGCAAGGCAAGGCACGGTCAGGCGAGGCAAGGCTAACGACGACAACGCAAGGCTAGGCAATGCACGGAAGGCAAGCAAAGAGTAACGGAAGGCAAGGAAGGCAAGGGAAAGCAAGGCAAGGCAAGAGTAACGGAAGGAACGGCTCGGCAAGGGGAAACAAGGCTAAGGCACGGCAACGCAGGGCTAGGCAATGCACGGCAAGGCAAGGAAAGGGTAACGCAAGGCAAGGCACTGTCAGCCGAGGCAAAGCTAATGCACGACATCGCAAGGCTAGGCAGAGCACGGCTATGCAAGGAAAGAGTAACGGAAGGAAAGGAAGGGAAGGCAAAGCACGGCAAGGCAAGTGTAACAACAGGCACGGCACGGCAAGGGGAAACAAGGCTAAGGCACGACAACGCAAGGCTAGGCAATGCACGGAAGGCAAGCAAAGAGTAACGGAAGGCAAGGAATGCAAAGGAAAGCAGGGGAAGGCAAGGGTAACGAAAGGAACGGCACGGTAAGGGGAAACAAGGCTAAGGCACGACAACACAGTTCTAGGCAATGCAGGGCAAGGCAAGGAAAGGGTAACGCAAGGCAAGGCACGGTTTGGGGAGGCAAGGCTAATGCACGACAACGCAAGGCTAGGCAATGCACGGAAGGCAAGCAAAGCGTAACGGAAGGCAAGGAAGGATAGGGAAAGCAAGGCAAGGCAAGGTTAACGGAAGGAACGGCACGGCAAGGGGAAACAAGGCTAAGGCACGGCAACGCAGGGCTAGGCAATGCACGGCAAGGCAAGGAAAGGGTAACGCAAGGCAAGGCACGGTCAGGCGAGGCAAGGCTAAGGCACGACAACGCAAGGCTAGGCAATGCACGGAAGGCAAGCAAAGAGTAACGGAAGGCAAGGAAGGCAAGGGAAAGCAGGGGAAGGCAAGGGTAACGGAAGGAACGGCACGGTAAGGGGAAACAAGGCTAAGGCACGACAACGCAGGGCTAGGCAATGCACGGCAAGGCAAGGAAAGGGTAACGCAAGGCAAGGCACGGTCAGGCGAGGCAAGGGTAATGCACGACAACGCAAGGCTACGCAGTGCACGGCTAGGCAAGGAAAGAGTAACGGAAGGAAATAAAGGCAAGGCAAACAAGGCAAGGCAAGTGTAACAAAAGGCACGGCACGGCAAGGGGAAACAAGGCTAAGGCACGGCAACGCAAGGCTAAGCAATGAACGGCCAGGCAAGGAAAGGGTAACGCAAGGCAAGGCACGGTAAGGCAAGGCGAGGCTAATGCACGACAACGCACGACTAGGCAATTCACGGCAAGGCAAGGAAAGGGTAACGCAAGGCAAGGCACGGTCAGGCGAGGGAAGGCTAAGGCACGACTACGCAAGGCTAGGCAATGCACGGAAGGCAAGCAAAGAGTAACGGAAGGCAAGGAATGCAAGGGAAAGCAGGGGAAGGCAAGGGTAACGAAAGGAACGGCACGGTAAGGGGAAACAAGGCTAAGGCACGACAACACAGGGCTAGGCAATGCAGGGCAAGGCAAGGAAAGGGTAACGCAAGGCAAGGCACGGTTTGGGGAGGCAAGGCTAATGCACGACAACGCAAGGCTAGGCAATGCACGGAAGGCAAGCAAAGAGTAACGGAAGGCAAGGAATGCAAGGCAAAGCAAGGCAACGCAAGCAAGTCTATGGCAAGGTGAAAAAAGGCTAAGGCACGACAACGCAAGGCTAGGCAATGCACGGAAGGCAAGCAAAGAGTAACGGAATGGAAGGAAGGCAAGGCAAAGCAAGCAAGGCTATGGCAAGGTGAAACAAGGCTAAGGCACCACAACGCACGGCTAGGCAATGCACGGCAAGGCAAGGAAAGGGTAACGCAAGGCAAGGCACTGTCAGGCGAGGCAAAGCTAATGCACGACATCGCAAGGCTAGGCAGTGCACGGCTAGGCAAGGAAAGAGTAATGGAAGGAAAGATAGGCAAGGAAAAGCATGGCAAGGCAAGTGTAACAACAGGCACGGCACGGCAAGGGGAAACAAGGCTAAGGCACGACAACGCAAGGCTAGGCAATGCACGGAAGACAAGGAAAGAGTAACGGAAGGCAAGGAATGCAAAGGAAAGCATGGGAAGGCAAGGGTAACGAAAGGAACGGCACGGTAAGGGGAAACAAGGCTAAGGCACGACAACACAGGGCTAGGCAATGCAGGGCAAGGCAAGGAAAGGGTAACGCAAGGCAAGGCACGGTTTGGGGAGGCAAGGCTAATGCACGACAACGAAAGGCTAGGCAATGCACGGAAGGCAAGCAAAGAGTTACGGAAACCAAGGAAGGCAAGGGAAACCAAGGCAAGGGAAGGGTAACGGAAGGAACGGCACGGCAAGGGGAAACAAGGCTAAGGCACGGCAACGCACGGCTAGGCAATGCACGGCAAGGCAAGGAAAAGGTAACGCAAGGCAAGGCACCTTGAGGCAAGGCAAGGCTGATGCACGACAACGCACGGCTAGGCAATGCACGGAAAGGCAAGGAAAGGGTAACGCAAGGCAAGGCACGGTCAGGCGAGGCAAGGCTAAGGCACGACAACGCAAGGCTAGGCAATGCACGGAAGGCAAGCAAAGAGTAACGGAAGGCAAGGAATGCAAAGGAAAGCAGGGGAAGGCAAGGGTAACGGAAGGAACGGCACGGTAAGGGGAAACAAGGCTAAGGCACGACAACGCAGGGCTAGGCAATGCACGGGAAGGCAAGGAAAGGGTAACGCAAGGCAAGGCACGGTCAGGCGAGGCAAGGGTAATGCACGACAACGCAAGGCTACGCAGTGCACGGCTAGGCAAGGAAAGAGTAACGGAAGGAAAGGAAGGCAAGGCAAAGCAAGGCAAGGCAAGTGTAACAAAAGGCACGGCACGGCAAGGGGAAACAAGGCTAAGGCACGGCAACGCAAGGCTAAGCAATGCACGGCCAGGGAAGGAAAGGGTAACGCAAGGCAAGGCACGGTAAGGCAAGGCGAGGCTAATGCACGACAACGCAAGGCTAGGCAATGCACGGAAGGCAAGTAAAGAGTAACGGAAGGCAAGGAATGCAAGGCAAAGCAAGGCAACGCAAGCAAGGCTATGGCAAGGTGAAAAAAGGCTAAGGCACGACCACGCAAGGCTAGGCAATGCACGGAAGGGAAGGAAAGAGTAACGGAAGGCAAGGAAGGCAAGTCAAAGCAAGGCAACGCAAGCAAGGTTATGGCAAGGTGAAAAAAGGCTAAGACACGACAACGCAAGGCTAGGCAATGCACGGAAGGCAAGCAAAGAGTAACGGAAGGCAAGGAAGGCAAGGCAAAGCAAGGCAACGCAAGCAAGGCTATGGCAAGGTGAAACAAGGCTAAGGCACCACAACGCACGACTAGGCAATGCACGGCCAGCCAAGGAAAAGGTAACGCAATGCAAGGCACTCTGAGGAAAGGCAAGGCTAATGCACGACAGCGCAAGGCTAGGCAATGCACGGAAGGCAAGCAAAGAGTAACGGAAACCAAGGAAGGCAAGGGAAAGCAAGGCAAGGCAAGGGTAACGGAAGGAACGGCACGGCAAGGGGAAACAAGGCTAGGGCACGGCAACGCACGGCTAGGCAATGCACGGCAAGGCAAGGAGAAGGTAACGCAAGGCAAGGCACCTTGAGGCAAGGCAAGGCTAAGGCACGACAACGCAGGGCTAGGCAATCCACGGCAAGGCAAGGAAAGGGTAACGCAAGGCAAGGCACGGTCAGGCGAGGCAAGGCTAAGGCACGACAACGCAAGGCTAGGCAATGCACGGAAGGCAAGCAAAGTGTAACGGAAGGCAAGGAAGGCAAGGGAAAGCAGGGGAAGGCAAGGGTAACGGAAGGAACGGCACGGTAAGGTGAAAAAAGGCTAAGGCACGACAACGCAAGGCTAGGCAATGCACGGAAGGCAAGCAAAGAGTAACGGAAGGCAAGGAAGGCAAGGGAAAGCAAGGCAAGGCAAGGGTAACGGAAGGAACGGCACGGCAAGGGCAAACAAGGCTAAGGCACGACAACGCACGGCTAGGCAATGCACGGCAAGGCAAGGAAAGGGTAACGCAAGGCAAGGCACGGTCAGGCTAGGCAAGGCTAAGGCACGACAACGCAAGGCTAGGCAATGCACGGAAGGCAAGCAAAGAGTAACGGAAGGCAAGGAATGCAAGGGAAAGCAGGGGAATGCAAGGGTAACGAAAGGAACGGCACGGTAAGGGGAAACAAGGCTAAGGCACGACAACACAGGGCTAGGCAAAGCAGGGCAAGGCAAGGTAAGGGTAACGCAAGGCAAGGCACGGTCAGGCGAGGCAAGGCTAAGGCACGACAACGCAAGGCTAGGCAATGCACGGAAGGCAAGCAAAGAATAACGGAAGGCAAGGAAGGCAAGGGAAAGCAAGGCAAGGGTAACGGAAGGAACGGCACGGCAAGGGCAAACAAGGCTAAGGCACGACAACGAACGGCTAGGCAATGCAGGGCAAGGCAAGGTAAGGGTAACGCAAGGCAAGGCACCGTCAGGCGAGGCAAGGCTAAGGCACGACAATGCAAGGCTAGGCAATGCACGGAAGGCAAGCAAAGAGTAACGGAAGGCAAGGAAGGCAAGGGAAAGCAGGGGAAGGCAAGGGTAACGGAAGGAACGGCACGGTAAGGGGAAACAAGGCTAAGGCACGACAACGCAAGGCTAGGCAATGCACGGAAGGCAAGCAAAGAGTAACGGTAGGCAAGGAATGCAAGGCAAAGCAAGGCAACGCAAGCAAGGCTATGGCAAGGTGAAAAAAGGCTAAGGCACGACCACGCAAGGCTAGGCAATGCACGGAAGGCAAGCAAAGAGTAACGGAAGGCAAGGAATGCAATGCAAAGCAAGGCAACGCAAGCAAGGCTATGGCAAGGTGAAAAAAGGCTAAGGCACGACCACGCAAGGCTAGGCAATGCACGGAAGGGAAGCAAAGAGTAACGGAAGGCAAGGAAGGCAAGGCAAAGCAAGGTAACGCAAGCAAGGCTATGGCAAGGTGAAAAAAGGCTAAGACACGACAACGCAAGGCTAGGCAATGCACGGAAGGCAAGCAAAGAGTAACGGAAGGCAAGGAAGGTAAGGGAAAGCAAGGCAAGGGTAACGGAAGGAACGGCACGGCAAGGGCAAACAAGGCTAAGGCACGACAACGAACGGCTAGGCAATGCAGGGCAAGGCAAGGTAAGGGTAACGCAAGGCAAGGCACGGTCAGGCGAGGCAAGGCTAAGGCACGACAACGCAAGGCTAGGCAATGCACGGAAGGCAAGCAAAGAATAACGGAACGCAAGGAAGGCAAGGAAAAGCAAGGCAAGGCAAGGGTAACGGAAGGAACGGCATGGCAAGGGGAAACAAGGCTAAGGCACGACAACATAAGGCTAGGCAATGCAGGGCAAGGCAAGGAAAGGGTAAAGCAAGGCAAGGCACGGTTTGGGGAGGCAAGGCCAATGCACGACAACGCAAGGCTAGGCAATGCACGGCAAGGCAAGGAAAGGGTAACGGAAGGCAAGGAATGCAAGGCAAAGCAAGGCAACGCAAGCAAGGCTATGGCAAGGTGAAAAAAGGCTAAAGCACGACAACGCAAGGCTACGCAATGCACGGAAGGCAAGCAAAGAGTAACGGAAGGCAAGGAAGGCAAGGCAAAGCAAGGCAACGCAAGCAAGGCTATGGCAAGGTGAAAAAAGGCTAAGGCACGACAACGCAAGGCTAGGCAATGCACGGAAGGCAAGCAAAGAGTAACGGAAGGCAAGGAAGGCAAGGCAAAGCAAGGCAACGCAAGCAAGGCTATGGCAAGGTGAAAAAAGGCTAAGACACGAGAACGCAAGGCTAGGCAATGCACGGAAGGCAAAAAAAGAGTAACGGAAGGCAAGGAAGGCAAGGGAAAGCAAGGCAAGGGTAACGGAAGGAAGGGCACGGCAAGGGCAAACAAGGCTAAGGCACGACAACGACCGGCTAGGCAATGCACTGCAAGGCAAGGTAAGGGTAACGCAAGGCAAGGCACGGTCAGGCGAGGCAAGGCTAAGGCACGACTACGCAAGGCTAGGCAATGCACGGAAGGCAAGCAAAGAGTAACGGAAGGCAAGGAATGCAAGGGAAAGCAGGGGAAGGCAAGGGTAACGAAAGGAACGGCACGGTAAGGGGAAACAAGGCTAAGGCACGACAACACAGGGCTAGGCAATGCACGGAAGGCAAGCAAAGAGTAACGGAACGCAAGGAAGGCAAGGGAATGCAAGGCAAGGCAAGGTTAACGGAAGGAACGGCACGGCAAGGGGAAACAAGGCTAAGGCACGGTAACGCACGGCTAGGCAATGCAGGGCAAGGAAAGGAAATGGTAACGCAAGGCAAGGCACGGTTTGGGGAGGCAAGGCTAATGCACGACAACGGAAGGATAGGCAGTGCACGGCTAGGCAAGGAAAGAGTAACGGAAGGAAAGGAAGGCAAGGCAAAGCAAGGCAAGGCAAGTGTAACAAAAGGCAAGGCACGGCAAGGGGAAACAAGGCTAAGGAACGGCAACGCACGACTAGGAAATGCACGGCCAGGCAAGGAAAGTGTAACGCAAGGCAAGGCACGGTAAGGCAAGACAAATCTAATGCACGACAACGCACGGCTAGGCAATGCACGGCAAGGCAAGGAAAGGGTAACGCAAGGCACGGCACGGTCAGGCGAGGCAAGGCTAATGCACGACAACGCAAGGCTAGGCAATGCACGGAAGGCAAGCAAAGAGTAACGGAAGGCAAGGAAGGCAAGGGAAACCAAGGCAAGGCAAGGATAACGGAAGGAACGGCTCGGCAAGGGGAAACAAGGCTAAGGCAAGGCAACGCAGGGCTAGGCAATGCACGGCAAGGCAAGGAAAGGGTAACGCAAGGCAAGGCACTGTCAGGCGAGGCAAAGCTAATGCACGACATCGCAAGGCTAGGCAGTGCACGGCTAGGCAAGGAAAGAGTAATGGAAGGAAAGGAAGGCAAGGAAAAGCATGGCAAGGCAAGTGTAACAACAGGCACGGCACGGCAAGGGGAAACAAGGCTAAGGCACGACAACGCAAGGCTAGGCAATGCACGGAAGGCAAGCAAAGAGTAACGGAAGGCAAGGAATGCAAAGGAAAGCAGGGGAAGGCAAGGGTAACGAAAGGAACGGCACGGTAAGGGGAAACAAGGCTAAGGCACGACAACACAGGGGTAGGCAATGCAGGGCAAGGCAAGGAAAGGGTAACGCAAGGCAAGGCACGGTTTGGGGAGGCAAGGCTAATGCACGACAACGCAAGGCTAGGCAATGCACGGAAGGCAAGCAAAGAGTAACGGAAGGCAAGGAAGGCAAGGGAAAGCAAGGCAAGGCAAGGGTAACGGAAGGAACGGCACGGCAAGGGGAAACAAGGCTAAGGCACGGCAACTCACGGCTAGGCAATGCACGGCCAGGCAAGGAAAGGGTAACGCAAGGCAAGGCACGGTGAGGCAAGGCAAGGCTGATGCACGACAACGCACGGCTAGGCAATGCACGGCAAGGCAAGGAAAGGGTAACGCAAGGCAAGGCACGGTCAGGCGAGGCAAGGCTAAGGCACGACAACGCAAGGCTAGGCAATGCACGGAAGGCAAGCAAAGAGTAACGGAAGGCAAGGAAGGCAAGGGAAAGCAGGGGACGGGAAGGGTAACGGAAGGAACGGCTCGGCAAGGGGAAAAAAGGCTAAGGCACGGTAACGAAGGGCTAGGCAATGCACGGCAAGGCAAGGAAAGGGTAACGCAAGGCAAGGCACGGTCAGGCGAGGCAAGGGTAATGCACGACAACGCAAGGCTACGCAGTGCACGGCTAGGCAAGGAAAGAGTAAGGGAAGGAAAGGAAGGCAAGGCAAAGCAGGGCAAGGCAAGTGTAACAAAAGGCACGGCACGGCAAGGGGAAACAAGGCTAAGGCACGGCAACGCAAGACTAAGCAATGCACGGCCAGGCAAGGAAAGGGTAACGCAAGGCAAGGCACTGTCAGGCGAGGCAAGGCTAAGGCACGACAACGCAAGGCTAGGCAATGCACGGAAGGCAAGCAAAGAGTAACGGAAGGCAAGGAAGGCAAGGGAAAGCAAGGCAACGGTAACGGAAGGAACAGCACGGCAAGGGCAAACAAGGCTAAGGCACGACAACGAACGGCTAGGCAATGCACTGCAAGGCAAGGAAAGGGTAACGCAAGGCAAGGCACGGTCAGGCTAGGCAAGGCTAAGGCACGACTACGCAAGGCTAGGCAATGCACGGAAGGCAAGCAAAGAGTAACGGAAGGCAAGGAATGCAAGGGAAAGCAGGGGAATGCAAGGGTAACGAAAGGAACGGCACGGTAAGGGGAAACAAGGCTAAGGCACGACAACACAGGGCTAGGCAAAGCAGGGCAAGGCAAGGTAAGGGTAACGCAAGGCAAGGCACGGTCAGGCGAGGCAAGGCTAAGGCACGACAACGCAAGGCTAGGCAATGCACGGAAGGCAAGCAAAGAGTAACGGAAGGCAAGGAAGGCAAGGGAAAGCAAGGCAAGAGTAACGGAAGGAAAGGAAGGCAAGGGCAAACAAGGCTAAGGCACGACAACGAACGGCTAGGCCATGCAGGGCAAGGCAAGGTAAGGGTAACGCAAGGCAAGGCACGGTCCGGCGAGGCAAGGCTAAGGCACGACAACGCAAGGCTAGGCAATGCACGGAAGGCAAGCAAAGAGTAACGGAAGGCAAGGAAGGCAAGGGAAAGCAGGGGAAGGCAAGGGTAACGGAAGGAACGGCACGGTAAGGGGAAACAAGGCTAAGGCACGACAACGCAAGGCTAGGCAATGCACGGAAGGCAAGCAAAGAGTAACGGAGGCAAGGCAAGGCTAAGGCACGACAACGCAAGGCTAGGCAATGCACGGAAGGCAAGCAAAGAGTAACGGAAAGCAAGGAATGCAATGCAAAGCAAGGCAACGCAAGCAAGGCTATGGCAAGGTGAAAAAAGGCTAAGGCACGACCACGCAAGGCTAGGCAATGCACGGAAGGGAAGCAAAGAGTAACGGAAGGCAAGGAAGGCAAGGCAAAGCAAGGTAACGCAAGCAAGGCTATGGCAAGGTGAAAAAAGGCTAAGACACGACAACGCAAGGCTAGGCAATGCACGGAAGGCAAGCAAAGAGTAACGGAAGGCAAGGAAGGTAAGGGAAAGCAAGGCAAGGGTAACGGAAGGAACGGCACGGCAAGGGCAAACAAGGCTAAGGCACGACAACGAACGGCTAGGCAATGCAGGGCAAGGCAAGGTAAGGGTAACGCAAGGCAAGGCACGGTCAGGCGAGGCAAGGCTAAGGCACGACAACGCAAGGCTAGGCAATGCACGCAAGGCAAGCAAAGAATAACGGAACGCAAGGAAGGCAAGGGAAAGCAAGGCAAGGCAAGGGTAACGGAAGGAACGGCATGGCAAGGGGAAACAAGGCTAAGGCACGACAACATAAGGCTAGGCAATGCAGGGCAAGGCAAGGAAAGGGTAAAGCAAGGCAAGGCACGGTTTGGGGAGGCAAGGCCAATGCACGACAACGCAAGGCTAGGCAATGCACGGAAGGCAAGCAAAGAGTAACGGAAGGCAAGGAATGCAAGGAAAAGCAAGGCAACGCAAGCAAGGCTATGGCAAGGTGAAAAAAGGCTAAGGCACGACCACGCAAGGCTAGGCAATGCACGGAAGGGAAGCAAAGAGTAACGGAAGGCAAGGAAGGCAAGGCAAAGCAAGGCAACGCAAGCAAGGCTATGGCAAGGTGAAAAAAGGCTAAGACACGAGAACGCAAGGCTAGGCAATGCACGGAAGGCAAAAAAAGAGTAACGGAAGGCAAGGAAGGCAAGGCAAAGCAAGGCAACGCAAGAAAGGCTATGGCAAGGTGAAAAAAGGCTAAGGCACGACAACGCAAGGCTAGGCAATGCACGGAAGGCAAGCAAAGAGTAACGGAAGGCAAGGAAGGCAAGGGAAAGCAAGGCAAGGGTAACGGAAGGAACAGCACGGCAAGGGCAAACAAGGCTAAGGCACGACAACGAACGGCTAGGCAATGCACTGCAAGGCAAGGAAAGGGTAACGCAAGGCAAGGCACGGTCAGGCTAGGCAAGGCTAAGGCACGACAACGCAAGGCTAGGCAATGCACGGAAGGCAAGCAAAGAGTAACGGAAGGCAAGGAATGCAAGGGAAAGCAGGGGAATGCAAGGGTAACGAAAGGAACGGCACGGTAAGGGGAAACAAGGCTAAGGCACGACAACACAGGGCTAGGCAAAGCAGGGCAAGGCAAGGTAAGGGTAACGCAAGGCAAGGCACGGTCAGGCGAGGCAAGGCTAAGGCACGACAACGCAAGGCTAGGCAATGCACGGAAGGCAAGCAAAGAGTAACGGAAGGCAAGGAAGGCAAGGGAAAGCAAGGCAAGGGTAACGGAAGGAACGGCACGGCAAGGGCAAACAAGGCTAAGGCACGACAACGAACGGCTAGGCAATGCAGGGCAAGGCAAGGTAAGGGTAACGCAAGGCAAGGCACCGTCAGGCGAGGCAAGGCTAAGGCACGACAATGCAAGGCTAGGCAATGCACGGAAGGCAAGCAAAGAGTAACGGAAGGCAAGGAAGGCAAGGGAAAGCAGGGGAAGGCAAGGGTAACGGAAGGAACGGCACGGTAAGGGGAAACAAGGCTAAGGCACGACAACGCAAGGCTAGGCAATGCACGGAAGGCAAGCAAAGAGTAACGGTAGGCAAGGAATGCAAGGCAAAGCAAGGCAACGCAAGCAAGGCTATGGCAAGGTGAAAAAAGGCTAAGGCACGACCACGCAAGGCTAGGCAATGCACGGAAGGCAAGCAAAGAGTAACGGAAGGCAAGGAATGCAATGCAAAGCAAGGCAACGCAAGCAAGGCTATGGCAAGGTGAAAAAAGGCTAAGGCACGACCACGCAAGGCTAGGCAATGCACGGAAGGGAAGCAAAGAGTAACGGAAGGCAAGGAAGGCAAGGCAAAGCAAGGTAACGCAAGCAAGGCTATGTCAAGGTGAAAAAAGGCTAAGACACGACAACGCAAGGCTAGGCAATGCACGGAAGGCAAGCAAAGAGTAACGGAAGGCAAGGAAGGTAAGGGAAAGCAAGGCAAGGGTAACGGAAGGAACGGCACGGCAAGGGCAAACAAGGCTAAGGCACGACAACGAACGGCTAGGCAATGCAGGGCAAGACAAGGTAAGGGTAACGCAAGGCAAGGCACGGTCAGGCGAGGCAAGGCTAAGGCACGACAACGCAAGGCTAGGCAATGCACGGAAGGCAAGCAAAGAATAACGGAACGCAAGGAAGGCAAGGGAAAGCAAGGCAAGGCAAGGGTAACGGAAGGAACGGCATGGCAAGGGGAAACAAGGCTAAGGCACGACAACATAAGGCTAGGCAATGCAGGGCAAGGCAAGGAAAGGGTAAAGCAAGGCAAGGCACGGTTTGGGGAGGCAAGGCCAATGCACGACAACGCAAGGCTAGGCAATGCACGGAAGGCAAGCAAAGAGTAACGGAAGGCAAGGAAGGCAAGGGAAAGCAAGGCAACGCAAGCAAGGCTATGGCAAGGTGAAAAACGGCTAAGGCACGACCACGCAAGGCTAGGCAATGCACGGAAGGCAAGCACAGAGTAACGGAAGGCAAGGAAGTCAATGCAAAGCAAGGCAACGCAAGCAAGTCTATGGCAAGGTGAAAAAAGGCTAAGGCACGACCACGGAAGGCTAGGCAATGCACGGAAGGGAAGCAAAGAGTAACGGAAGGCAAGGAAGGCAAGGCAAAGCAAGGCAACGCAAGCAAGGCTATGGCAAGGTGAAAAAAGGCTAAGACACGAGAACGCAAGGCTAGGCAATGCACGGAAGGCAAAAAAAGAGTAACGGAAGGCAAGGAAGGCAAGGGAAAGCAAGGCAAGGGTAACGGAAGGAAGGGCACGGCAAGGGCAAACAAGGCTAAGGCACGACAACGACCGGCTAGGCAATGCACTGCAAGGCAAGGAAAGGGTAACGCAAGGCAAGGCACGGTCAGGCGAGGCAAGGCTAAGGCACGACTACGCAAGGCTAGGCAATGCACGGAAGGCAAGCAAAGAGTAACGGAAGGCAAGGAATGCAAGGGAAAGCAGGGGAAGGCAAGGGTAACGAAAGGAACGGCACGGTAAGGGGAAACAAGGCTAAGGCACGACAACACAGGGCTAGGCAATGCAGGGCAAGGCAAGGTAAGGGTAACGCAAGGCAAGGCACGGTCAGGCGAGGCAAGGCTAAGGCACGACAACGCAAGGCTAGGCAATGCACGGAAGGCAAGCAAAGAGTAACGGAACGCAAGGAAGGCAAGGGAATGCAAGGCAAGGCAAGGTTAACGGAAGGAACGGCACGGCAAGGGGAAACAAGGCTAAGGCACGGTAACGCACGGCTAGGCAATGCAGGGCAAGGAAAGGAAATGGTAACGCAAGGCAAGGCAAGGTTTGGGGAGGCAAGGCTAATGCACGACAACGGAAGGATAGGCAGTGCACGGCTAGGCAAGGAAAGAGTAACGGAAGGAAAGGAAGGCAAGGCAAAGCAAGGCAAGGCAAGTGTAACAAAAGGCAAGGCACGGCAAGGGGAAACAAGGCTAAGGAACGGCAACGCATGACTAGGAAATGCACGGCCAGGCAAGGAAAGTGTAACGCAAGGCAAGGCACGGTAAGGCAAGACAAATCTAATGCACGACAACGCACGGCTAGGCAATGCACGGCAAGGCAAGGAAAGGGTAACGCAAGGCACGGCACGGTCAGGCGAGGCAAGGCTAAGGCACGACAACGCAAGGCTAGGCAATGCACGGAAGGCAAGCAAAGAGTAACGGAAGGCAAGGAAGGCAAGGGAAAGCAAGGCAAGGCAAGGATAACGGAAGGAACGGCTCGGCAAGGGGAAACAAGGCTAAGGCAAGGCAACGCAGGGCTAGGCAATGCACGGCAAGGCAAGGAAAGGGTAACGCAAGGCAAGGCACTGTCAGGCGAGGCAAAGCTAATGCACGACATCGCAAGGCTAGGCAGTGCACGGCTAGGCAAGGAAAGAGTAATGGAAGGAAAGGAAGGCAAGGAAAAGCATGGCAAGGCAAGTGTAACAACAGGCACGGCACGGCAAGGGGAAACAAGGCTAAGGCACGACAACGCAAGGCTAGGCAATGCACGGAAGGCAAGCAAAGAGTAACGGAAGGCAAGGAATGCAAAGGAAAGCAGGGGAAGGCAAGGGTAACGAAAGGAACGGCACGGTAAGGGGAAACAAGGCTAAGGCACGACAACACAGGGGTAGGCAATGCAGGGCAAGGCAAGGAAAGGGTAACGCAAGGCAAGGCACGGTTTGGGGAGGCAAGGCTAATGCACGACAACGCAAGGCTAGGCAATGCACGGAAGGCAAGCAAAGAGTAACGGAAGGCAAGGAAGGCAAGGGAAAGCAAGGCAAGGCAAGGGTAACGGAAGGAACGGCACGGCAAGGGGAAACAAGGCTAAGGCACGGCAACTCACGGCTAGGCAATGCACGGCCAGGCAAGGAAAGGGTAACGCAAGGCAAGGCACGGTGAGGCAAGGCAAGGCTGATGCACGACAACGCACGGCTAGGCAATGCACGGCAAGGCAAGGAAAGGGTAACGCAAGGCAAGGCACGGTCAGGCGAGGCAAGGCTAAGGCACGACAACGCAAGGCTAGGCAATGCACGGAAGGCAAGCAAAGAGTAACGGAAGGCAAGGAAGGCAAGGGAAAGCAGGGGAAGGGAAGGGTAACGGAAGGAACGGCTCGGCAAGGGGAAACAAGGCTAAGGCACGGTAACGAAGGGCTAGGCAATGCACGGTAAGGCAAGGAAAGGGTAACGCAAGGCAAGGCACGGTCAGGCGAGGCAAGGGTAATGCACGAAAACGCAAGGCTACGCAGTGCACGGCTAGGCAAGGAAAGAGTAACGGAAGGAAAGGAAGGCAAGGCAAAGCAAGGCAAGGCAAGTGTAACAAAAGGCACGGCACGGCAAGGGGAAACAAGGCTAAGGCACGGCAACGCAAGGCTAGGCAATGCACGGCAAGGCAAGGAAAGGGTAACGCAAGGCAAGGCACTGTCAGGCGAGGCAAGGCTAAGGCACGACAACGCAAGGCTAGGCAATGCACGGAAGGCAAGCAAAGAGTAACGGAAGGCAAGGAAGGCAAGGGAAAGCAAGGCAAGGGTAACGGAAGGAACAGCACGGCAAGGGCAAACAAGGCTAAGGCACGACAACGAACGGCTAGGCAATGCACTGCAAGGCAAGGAAAGGGTAACGCAAGGCAAGGCACGGTCAGGCTAGGAAAGGCTAAGGCACGACTACGCAAGGCTAGGCAATGCACGGAAGGCAAGCAAAGAGTAACGGAAGGCAAGGAATGCAAGGGAAAGCAGGGGAATGCAAGGGTAACGAAAGGAACGGCACGGTAAGGGGAAACAAGGCTAAGGCACGACAACACAGGGCTAGGCAAAGCAGGGCAAGGCAAGGTAAGGGTAACGCAAGGCAAGGCACGGTCAGGCGAGGCAAGGCTAAGGCACGACAACGCAAGGCTAGGCAATGCACGGAAGGCAAGCAAAGAGTAACGGAAGGCAAGGAAGGCAAGGGAAAGCAAGGCAAGGGTAAGGGAAGGAACGGCACGGCAAGGGGAAACAAGGCTAAGGCACGACAACGCACGGCTAGGCAATGCACGGCAAGGCAAGGAAAGGGTAACGCAAGGCAAGGCACCGTCAGGCGAGGCAAGGCTAAGGCACGACAATGCAAGGCTAGGCAATGCACGGAAGGCAAGCAAAGAGTAACGGAAGGCAAGGAAGGCAAGGCAAAGCAAGGCAACGCAAGGGTAACGCAAGGCAAGGCACGGTCAGGCGAAACAAGGCTAAGGCACGACAACGCAAGGCTAGGCAATGCACGGAAGGTAAGCAAAGAGTAACGGAAGGCAAGGAAGGCAAGGGAAAGCAAGGCAACGCAAGCAAGGCTATGGCAAGGTGAAAAAAGGCTAAGGCACGACAACGCAAGGCTAGGCAATGCACGGAAGGCAAGCAAAGAGTAACGGAAGACAAGGAATGCAATGCAAAGCAAGGCAACGCAAGCAAGGCTATGGCAAGGTGAAAAAAGGCTAAGGCACGACCACGCAAGGCTAGGCAATGCACGGAAGGGAAGCAAAGAGTAACGGAAGGCAAGGAAGGCAAGGCAAAGCAAGGTAACGCAAGCAAGGCTATGGCAAGGTGAAAAAAGGCTAAGGCACGACAACGCAGGGCTAGGCAATGCACGGCAAGGCAAGGAAAGAGTAACGGAAGGCAAGGAAGGTAAGGGAAAGCAAGGCAAGGCAAGGGTAACAGAAGGAACGGCACGGCAAGGGGAAACAAGGCTAAGGCACGACAACGCACGGCTAGGCAATGCAGGGCAAGGCAAGGTAAGGGTAACGCAAGGCAAGGCACGGTCAGGCGAGGCAAGGCTAAGGCACGACAACGCAAGGCTAGGCAATGCACGCAAGGCAAGCAAAGAATAACGGAACGCAAGGAAGGCAAGGGAAAGCAAGGCAAGGCAAGGGTAACGGAAGGAACGGCACGGCAAGGGGAAACAAGGCTAAGGCACGACAACCGAGGGCTAGGCAATGCAGGGCAAGGCAAGGAAAGGGTAACGCAAGGCAAGGCACGGTTTGGGGAGGCAAGGCCAATGCACGACAACGCAAGGCTAGGCAATGCACGGAAGGCAAGCAAAGAGTAACGGAAGGCAAGGAATGCAAGGAAAAGCAAGGCAACGCAAGCAAGGCTATGGCAAGGTGAAAAAAGGCTAAGGCACGACCACGGAAGGCTAGGCAATGCACGGAAGGGAAGCAAAGAGTAACGGAAGGCAAGGAAGGCAAGGCAAAGCAAGGCAACGCAAGCAAGTCTATGGCAAGGTGAAAAAAGGCTAAGGCACGACCACGGAAGGCTAGGCAATGCACGGAAGGGAAGCAAAGAGTAACGGAAGGCAAGGAAGGCAAGGCAAAGCAAGGCAACGCAAGCAAGGCTATGGCAAGGTGAAAAAAGGCTAAGACACGAGAACGCAAGGCTAGGCAATGCACGGAAGGCAAAAAAAGAGTAACGGAAGGCAAGGAAGGCAAGGGAAAGCAAGGCAAGGGTAACGGAAGGAAGGGCACGGCAAGGGCAAACAAGGCTAAGGCACGACAACGACCGGCTAGGCAATGCACTGCAAGGCAAGGAAAGGGTAACGCAAGGCAAGGCACGGTCAGGCGAGGCAAGGCTAAGGCACGACTACGCAAGGCTAGGCAATGCACGGAAGGCAAGCAAAGAGTAACGGAAGGCAAGGAATGCAAGGGAAAGCAGGGGAAGGCAAGGGTAACGAAAGGAACGGCACGGTAAGGGGAAACAAGGCTAAGGCACGACAACACAGGGCTAGGCAATGCAGGGCAAGGCAAGGTAAGGGTAACGCAAGGCAAGGCACGGTCAGGCGAGGCAAGGCTAAGGCACGACAACGCAAGGCTAGGCAATGCACGGAAGGCAAGCAAAGAGTAACGGAACGCAAGGAAGGCAAGGGAATGCAAGGCAAGGCAAGGTTAACGGAAGGAACGGCACGGCAAGGGGAAACAAGGCTAAGGCACGGTAACGCACGGCTAGGCAATGCAGGGCAAGGCAAGGAAATGGTAACGCAAGGCAAGGCACGGTGAGGCGAGGCAAGGCTAAGGCACGACAACGCAAGGCTAGGCAATGCACGGCTAGGCAAGGAAAGAGTAACGGAAGGAAAGGAAGGCAAGGCAAAGCAAGGCAAGGCAAGTGTAACAAAAGGCAAGGCACGGCAAGGGGAAACAAGGCTAAGGAACGGCAACGCACGGCTAGGAAATGCACGGCCAGGCAAGGAAAGTGTAACGCAAGGCAAGGCACGGTAAGGCAAGACAAATCTAATGCACGACAACGCACGGCTAGGCAATGCACGGCAAGGCAAGGAAAGGGTAACGCAAGGCACGGCACGGTCAGGCGAGGCAAGGCTAATGCACGACAACGCAAGGCTAGGCAATGCACGGAAGGCAAGCAAAGAGTAACGGAACGCAAGGAAGGCAAGGGAAAGCAAGGCAAGGCAAGGATAACGGAAGGAACGGCTCGGCAAGGGGAAACAAGGCTAAGGCAAGGCAACGCAGGGCTAGGCAATGCACGGCAAGGCAAGGAAAGGGTAACGCAAGGCAAGGCACTGTCAGGCGAGGCAAAGCTAATGCACAACATCGCAAGGCTAGGCAGTGCACGGCTAGGCAAGGAAAGACTAATGGAAGGAAAGGAAGGCAAGGAAAAGCATGGCAAGGCAAGTGTAACAACAGGCACGGCACGGCAAGGGGAAACAAGGCTAAGGCACGACAACGCAAGGCTAGGCAATGCACGGAAGGCAAGCAAAGAGTAACGGAAGGCAAGGAATGCAAAGGAAAGCAGGGGAAGGCAAGGGTAACGAAAGGAACGGCACGGTAAGGGGAAACAAGGCTAAGGCACGACAACACAGGGGTAGGCAATGCAGGGCAAGGCAAGGAAATGGTAACGCAAGGCAAGGCACGGTTTGGGGAGGCAAGGCTAATGCACGACAACGCAAGGCTAGGCAATGCACGGAAGGCAAGCAAAGAGTAACGGAAGGCAAGGAAGGCAAGGGAAAGCAAGGCAAGGCAAGGGTAACGGAAGGAACGGCACGGCAAGGGGAAACAAGGCTAAGGCACGGCAACGCACGGCTAGGCAATGCACGGCCAGGCAAGGAAAGGGTAACGCAAGGCAAGGCACGGTGAGGCAAGGCAAGGCTGATGCACGACAACGCACGGCTAGGCAATGCACGGCAAGGCAAGGAAAGGGTAACGCAAGGCAAGGCACGGTCAGGCGAGGCAAGGCTAAGGCACGACAACGCAAGGCTAGGCAATGCACGGAAGGCAAGCAAAGAGTAACGGAAGGCAAGGAAGGCAAGGGAAAGCAGGGGAAGGCAAGGGTAACGGAAGGAACGGCTCGGCAAGGGGAAACAAGGCTAAGGCACGGTAACGAAGGGCTAGGCAATGCACGGTAAGGCAAGGAAAGGGTAACGCAAGGCAAGGCACGGTCAGGCGAGGCAAGGCTAAGGCACGACAACGCAAGGCTAGGCAATGCACGGCTAGGCAAGGAAAGAGTAACGGAAGGAAAGGAAGGCAAGGCAAAGCAAGGCAAGGCAAGTGTAACAAAAGGCACGGCACGGCAAGGGGAAACAAGGCTAAGGCACGGCAACGCAAGACTAAGCAATGCACGGCCAGGCAAGGAAAGGGTAACGCAAGGCAAGGCACTGTCAGGCGAGGCAAGGCTAAGGCACGACAACGCAAGGCTAGGCAATGCACGGAAGGCAAGCAAAGAGTAACGGAAGGCAAGGAAGGCAAGGGAAAGCAAGGCAAGGGTAACGGAAGGAACAGCACGGCAAGGGCAAACAAGGCTAAGGCACGACAACGAACGGCTAGGCAATGCACTGCAAGGCAAGGAAAGGGTAACGCAAGGCAAGGCACGGTCAGGCTAGGAAAGGCTAAGGCACGACTACGCAAGGCTAGGCAATGCACGGAAGGCAAGCAAAGAGTAACGGAAGGCAAGGAATGCAAGGGAAAGCAGGGGAATGCAAGGGTAACGAAAGGAACGGCACGGTAAGGGGAAACAAGGCTAAGGCACGGCAACACAGGGCTAGGCAAAGCAGGGCAAGGCAAGGTAAGGGTAACGCAAGGCAAGGCACGGTCAGGCGAGGCAAGGCTAAGGCACGACAACGCAAGGCTAGGCAATGCACGGAAGGCAAGCAAAGAGTAACGGAAGGCAAGGAAGGCAAGGGAAAGCAAGGCAAGGGTAACGGAAGGAACGGCACGGCAAGGGCAAACAAGGCTAAGGCACGACAACGAACGGCTAGGCAATGCAGGGCAAGGCAAGGTAAGGGTAACGCAAGGCAAGGCACCGTCAGGCGAGGCAAGGCTAAGGCACGACAATGCAAGGCTAGGCAATGCACGGAAGGCAAGCAAAGAGTAACGGAAGGCAAGGAAGGCAAGGGAAAGCAGGGGAAGGCAAGGGTAACGGAAGGAACGGCACGGTAAGGGGAAACAAGGCTAAGGCACGACAACGCAAGGCTAGGCAATGCACGGAAGGTAAGCAAGGAGTAACGGTAGGCAAGGAATGCAAGGCAAAGCAAGGCAACGCAAGCAAGGCTATGGCAAGGTGAAAAAAGGCTAAGGCACGACCACGCAAGGCTAGGCAATGCACGGAAGGCAAGCAAAGAGTAACGGAAGGCAAGGAATGCAATGCAAAGCAAGGCAACGCAAGCAAGGCTATGGCAAGGTGAAAAAAGGCTAAGGCACGACCACGCAAGGCTAGGCAATGCACGGAAGGGAAGCAAAGAGTAACGGAAGGCAAGGAAGGCAAGGCAAAGCAAGGTAACGCAAGCAAGGCTATGGCAAGGTGAAAAAAGGCTAAGACACGACAACGCAAGGCTAGGCAATGCACGGAAGGCAAGCAAAGAGTAACGGAAGGCAAGGAAGGTAAGGGAAAGCAAGGCAAGGGTAACGGAAGGAACGGCACGGCAAGGGCAAACAAGGCTAAGGCACGACAACGAACGGCTAGGCAATGCAGGGCAAGGCAAGGTAAGGGTAACGCAAGGCAAGGCACGGTCAGGCGAGGCAAGGCTAAGGCACGACAACGCAAGGCTAGGCAATGCACGCAAGGCAAGCAAAGAATAACGGAACGCAAGGAAGGCAAGGGAAAGCAAGGCAAGGCAAGGGTAACGGAAGGAACGGCATGGCAAGGGGAAACAAGGCTAAGGCACGACAACATAAGGCTAGGCAATGCAGGGCAAGGCAAGGAAAGGGTAAAGCAAGGCAAGGCACGGTTTGGGGAGGCAAGGCCAATGCACGACAACGCAAGGCTAGGCAATGCACGGAAGGCAAGCAAAGAGTAACGGAAGGCAAGGAAGGCAAGGGAAAGCAAGGCAACGCAAGCAAGGCTATGGCAAGGTGAAAAAAGGCTAAGGCACGACCACGCAAGGCTAGGCAATGCACGGAAGGCAAGCAAAGAGTAACGGAAGGCAAGGAAGTCAATGCAAAGCAAGGCAACGCAAGCAAGGCTATGGCAAGGTGAAAAAAGGCTAAGGCACGACCACGGAAGGCTAGGCAATGCACGGAAGGGAAGCAAAGAGTAACGGAAGGCAAGGAAGGCAAGGCAAAGCAAGGCAACGCAAGCAAGGCTATGGCAAGGTGAAAAAAGGCTAAGACACGAGAACGCAAGGCTAGGCAATGCACGGAAGGCAAAAAAAGAGTAACGGAAGGCAAGGAAGGCAAGGCAAAGCAAGGCAACGCAAGCAAGGCTATGGCAAGGTAAAAAAAGGCTAAGACACGACAACGCAAGGCTAGGCAATGCACGGAAGGCAAGCAAAGAGTAACGGAAGGCAAAGAAGGCAAGGGAAAGCAAGGCAAGGGTAACGGAAGGAAGGGCACGGCAAGGGCAAACAAGGCTAAGGCACGACAACAACCGGCTAGGCAATGCACTGCAAGGCAAGGAAAGGGTAACGCAAGGCAAGGCACGGTCAGGCGAGGCAAGGCTAAGGCACGACTACGCAAGGCTAGGCAATGCACGGAAGGCAAGCAAAGAGTAACGGAAGGCAAGGAATGCAAGGGAAAGCAGGGGAAGGCAAGGGTAACGAAAGGAACGGCACGGTAAGGGGAAACAAGGCTAAGGCACGACAACACAGGGCTAGGCAATGCAGGGCAAGGCAAGGTAAGGGTAACGCAAGGCAAGGCACGGTCAGGCGAGGCAAGGCTAAGGCACGACAACGCAAGGCTAGGCAATGCACGGAAGGCAAGCAAAGAGTAACGGAACGCAAGGAAGGCAAGGGAATGCAAGGCAAGGCAAGGATAACGGAAGGAACGGCACGGCAAGGGGAAACAAGGCTAAGGCACGGTAACGCACGGCTAGGCAATGCAGGGCAAGGCAAGGAAATGGTAACGCAAGGCAAGGCACGGTTTGGGGAGGCAAGGCTAATGCACGACAACGGAAGGATAGGCAGTGCACGGCTAGGCAAGGAAAGAGTAACGGAAGGAAAGGAAGGCAAGGCAAAGCAAGGCAAGGCAAGTGTAACAAAAGGCAAGGCACGGCAAGGGGAAACAAGGCTAAGGAACGGCAACGCACGACTAGGAAATGCACGGCCAGGCAAGGAAAGTGTAACGCAAGGCAAGGCACGGTGAGGCAAGACAAATCTAATGCACGACAACGCACGGCTAGGCAATGCACGGCAAGGCAAGGAAAGGGTAACGCAAGGCACGGCACGGTCAGGCGAGGCAAGGCTAATGCACGACAACGCAAGGCTAGGCAATGCACGGAAGGCAAGCAAAGAGTAACGGAAGGCAAGGAAGGCAAGGGAAAGCAAGGCAAGGCAAGGATAACGGAAGGAACGGTTCGGCAAGGGGAAACAAGGCTAAGGCAAGGCAACGCAGGGCTAGGCAATGCACGGTAAGGCAAGGAAAGGGTAACGCAAGGCAAGGCACTGTCAGGCGAGGCAAAGCTAATGCACGACATCGCAAGGCTAGGCAGTGCACGGCTAGGCAAGGAAAGAGTAATGGAAGGAAAGGAAGGCAAGGAAAAGCATGGCAAGGCAAGTGTAACAACAGGCACGGCACGGCAAGGGGAAACAAGGCTAAGGCACGACAACGCAAGGCTAGGCAATGCACGGAAGGCAAGCAAAGAGTAACGGAAGGCAAGGAATGCAAAGGAAAGCAGGGGAAGGCAAGGGTAACGAAAGGAACGGCACGGTAAGGGGAAACAAGGCTAAGGCACGACAACACAGGGGTAGGCAATGCAGGGCAAGGCAAGGAAAGGGTAACGCAAGGCAAGGCACGGTTTGGGGAGGCAAGGCTAATGCACGACAACGCAAGGCTAGGCAATGCACGGAAGGCAAGCAAAGAGTAACGGAAGGCAAGGAAGGCAAGGGAAAGCAAGGCAAGGCAAGGGTAACGGAAGGAACGGCACGGCAAGGGGAAACAAGGCTAAGGCACGGCAACGCACGGCTAGGCAATGCACGGCCAGGCAAGGAAAGGGTAACGCAAGGCAAGGCACGGTGAGGCAAGGCAAGGCTGATGCACGACAACGCACGGCTAGGCAATGCACGGCAAGGCAAGGAAAGGGTAACGCAAGGCAAGGCACGGTCAGGCGAGGCAAGGCTAAGGCACGACAACGCAAGGCTAGGCAATGCACGGAAGGCAAGCAAAGAGTAACGGAAGGCAAGGAAGGCAAGGGAAAGCAGGGGAAGGGAAGGGTAACGGAAGGAACGGCTCGGCAAGGGGAAACAAGGCTAAGGCACGGTAACGAAGGGCTAGGCAATGCACGGTAAGGCAAGGAAAGGGTAACGCAAGGCAAGGCACGGTCAGGCGAGGCAAGGGTAATGCACGAAAACGCAAGGCTACGCAGTGCACGGCTAGGCAAGGAAAGAGTAACGGAAGGAAAGGAAGGCAAGGCAAAGCAAGGCAAGGCAAGTGTAACAAAAGGCACGGCACGGCAAGGGGAAACAAGGCTAAGGCACGGCAACGCAAGGCTAAGCAATGCACGGCCAGGCAAGGAAAGGGTAACGCAAGGCCAGGCACTGTCAGGCGAGGCAAGGCTAAGGCACGACAACTCAAGGCTAGGCAATGCACGGAAGGCAAGCAAAGAGTAACGGAAGGCAAGGAATGCAAGGCAAAGCAAGGCAAAGCAAGCAAGTCTATGGCAAGGTGAAACAAGGCTAAGGCACCACAACGCACGGCTAGACAATGCACGGCCGGCCAAGGAAAAGGTAACGCAATGCAAGGCACTCTGAGGCAAGGCAAGGCTAATGCACGACAGCGCAAGGCTAGGCAATGCACGGAAGGGAAGCAAAGAGTAACGGAAACCAAGGAAGGCAAGGGAAAGCAAGGCAAGGCAAGGGTAACGGAAGGAACGGCACGGCAAGGGGAAACAAGGCTAGGGCACGGCAACGCACGGCTAGGCAATGCACGGCAAGGCAAGGAGAAGGTAACGCAAGGCAAGGCACCTTGAGGCAAGGCAAGGCTGATGCACGACAACGCACGGCTAGGCAATGCACGGCAAGGCAAGGAAAGGGTAACGCAAGGCAAGGCACGGTCAGGCAAGGCAAGGCTAAGGCACGACAACGCAAGGCTAGACAATGCACGAAAGGCAAGCAAAGAGTAACGAAAGGCAAGGAAGGCAAGGGAAAGCAGGGGAAGGCAAGGGTAACGGAAGGAACGGCACGGTAAGGGGAAACAAGGCTAAGGCACGACAACGCAGGGCTAGGCAATCCACGGCAAGGTAAGGAAAGGGTAACGCAAGGCAAGGCACTGTCAGGCGAGGCAAAGCTAATGCACGACATCGCAAGGCTAGGCAGTGCACGGCTACGCAAGGAAAGAGTAACGGAAGGAAAGGAAGGCAAGGCAAAGCACGGCAAGGCAAGTGTAACAACAGGCACGGCACGGCAAGGGGAAACAAGGCTAAGGCACGACAACGCAAGGCTAGGCAATGCACGGAAGGCAAGCAAAGAGTAACGGAAGGCAAGGAAGGCAAGGGAAAGCAAGGCAAGGCAAGGGTAACGGAAGGAACGGCACGGCAAGGGGAAACAAGGCTAAGGCACGACAACACAGGGCTAGGCAATGCAGGGCAAGGCAAGGAAAGGGTAACGCAAGGCAAGGCACGGTTTGGGGAGGCAAGGCTAATGCACGACAACCCAAGGCTAGGCAATGCACGGAAGGCAAGCAAAGAGTAACGGAAGGCAAGGAATGCAAGGCAAAGCAAGGCAAC
The DNA here is from genome assembly GCF_037893015.1 of Macrotis lagotis. NCBI lineage: Eukaryota > Metazoa > Chordata > Mammalia > Peramelemorphia > Peramelidae > Macrotis > Macrotis lagotis. Next base: position 130,531 of record NW_027422258.1, on the reverse strand, counting down.
GCAAGCAAGACTATGGCAAGGTGAAAAAAGGCTAAGGCACGACCACGCAAGGCTAGGCAATGCACGGAAGGCAAGCAAAGAGTAACGGAAGGCAAGGAAGGCAAGGCAAAGCAAGGCAACGCAAGCAAGGCTATGGCAAGGTGAAAAAAGGCTAAGACACGACAACGCAAGGCTAGGCAATGCACGGAAGGCAAGCAAAGAGTAACGGAAGGCAAGGAAGGCAAGGGAAAGCAAGGCAAGGGTAACGGAAGGAACAGCACGGCAAGGGCAAACAAGGCTAAGGCACGACAACGAACGGCTAGGCAATGCACTGCAAGGCAAGGAAAGGGTAACGCAAGGCAAGGCACGGTCAGGCTAGGCAAGGCTAAGGCACGACTACGCAAGGCTAGGCAATGCACGGAAGGCAAGCAAAGAGTAACGGAAGGCAAGGAATGCAAGGGAAAGCAGGGGAATGCAAGGGTAACGAAAGGAACGGCACGGTAAGGGGAAACAAGGCTAAGGCACGACAACACAGGGCTAGGCAATGCAGGGCAAGGCAAGGTAAGGGTAACGCAAGGCAAGGCACGGTCAGGCGAGGCAAGGCTAAGGCACGACAACGCAAGGCTAGGCAATGCACGGAAGGCAAGCAAAGAGTAACGGAAGGCAAGGAAGGCAAGGGAAAGCAAGGCAAGGGTAACGGAAGGAACGGCACGGCAAGGGCAAACAAGGCTAAGGCACGACAACGAACGGCTAGGCAATGCAGGGCAAGGCAAGGTAAGGGTAACGCAAGGCAAGGCACGGTCAGGCGAGGCAAGGCTAAGGCACGACAACGCAAGGCTAGGCAATGCACGGAAGGCAAGCAAAGAGTAACGGAAGGCAAGGAAGGCAAGGGAAAGCAAGGCAAGGCAAGGGTAACGGAAGGAAAGACACGGCAAGGGGAAACAAGGCTAAGGCACGACAACGCAAGGCTAGGCAATGCACGGAAGGCAAGCAAAGAGTAACGGACGGCAAGGAATGCAAGGCAAAGCAAGGCAACGCAAGCAAGGCTATGGCAAGGTGAAAAAAGGCTAAGGCACGACCACGCAAGGCTAGGCAATGCACGGAAGGCAAGCAAAGAGTAACGGAAGGCAAGGAATGCAATGCAAAGCAAGGCAACGCAAGCAAGGCTATGGCAAGGTGAAAAAAGGCTAAGGCACGACCACGCAAGGCTAGGCAATGCACGGAAGGGAAGCAAAGAGTAACGGAAGGCAAGGAAGGCAAGGCAAAGCAAGGTAACGCAAGCAAGGCTATGGCAAGGTGAAAAAAGGCTAAGACACGACAACGCAAGGCTAGGCAATGCACGGAAGGCAAGCAAAGAGTAACGGAAGGCAAGGAAGGTAAGGGAAAGCAAGGCAAGGGTAACGGAAGGAACGGCACGGCAAGGGCAAACAAGGCTAAGGCACGACAACGAACGGCTAGGCAATGCAGGGCAAGGCAAGGTAAGGGTAACGCAAGGCAAGGCACGGTCAGGCGAGGCAAGGCTAAGGCACGACAACGCAAGGCTAGGCAATGCACGGAAGGCAAGCAAAGAGTAACGGAACGCAAGGAAGGCAAGGGAAAGCAAGGCAAGGCAAGGGTAACGGAAGGAACGGCACGGCAAGGGGAAACAAGGCTAAGGCACGACAACGCAAGGCTAGGCAATGCAGGGCAAGGCAAGGAAAGGGTAAAGCAAGGCAAGGCACGGTGTGGGGAGGCAAGGCTAATGCACGACAACGCAAGGCTAGGCAATGCACGGAAGGCAAGCAAAGAGTAACGGAAGGCAAGGAATGCAAGGCAAAGCAAGGCAACGCAAGCAAGGCTATGGCAAGGTGAAAAAAGGCTAAGGCACGACCACGCAAGGCTAGGCAATGCACGGAAGGCAAGCAAAGAGTAACGGAAGGCAAGGAATGCAATGCAAAGCAAGGCAACGCAAGCAAGGCTATGGCAAGGTGAAAAAAGGCTAAGGCACGACCACGGAAGGCTAGGCAATGCACGGAAGGGAAGCAAAGAGTAACGGAAGGCAAGGAAGGCAAGGCAAAGCAAGGCAACGCAAGCAAGGCTATGGCAAGGTGAAAAAAGGCTAAGACACGACAACGCAAGGCTAGGCAATGCACGGAAGGCAAGGAAAGGGTAACGCAAGGCAAGGCACTGTCAGGCGAGGCAAAGCTAATGCACGACATCGCAAGGCTAGGCAGTGCACGGCTAGGCAAGGAAAGAGTAACGGAAGGAAAGGAAGGCAAGGCAAAGCACGGCAAGGCAAGTGTAACAACAGGCACGGCACGGCAAGGGGAAACAAGGCTAAGGCACGACAACGCAAGGCTAGGCAATGCACGGAAGGCAAGCAAAGAGTAACGGAAGGCAAGGAAGGCAAGGGAAAGCAAGGCAAGGCAAGGGTAACGGAAGGAACGGCACGGCAAGGGGAAACAAGGCTAAGGCACGACAACACAGGGCTAGGCAATGCAGGGCAAGGCAAGGAAAGGGTAACGCAAGGCAAGGCACGGTTTGGGGAGGCAAGGCTAATGCACGACAACCCAAGGCTAGGCAATGCACGGAAGGCAAGCAAAGAGTAACGGAAGGCAAGGAATGCAAGGCAAAGCAAGGCAACGCAAGCAAGACTATGGCAAGGTGAAAAAAGGCTAAGGCACGACCACGCAAGGCTAGGCAATGCACGGAAGGCAAGCAAAGAGTAACGGAAGGCAAGGAAGGCAAGGCAAAGCAAGGCAACGCAAGCAAGGCTATGGCAAGGTGAAAAAAGGCTAAGACACGACAACGCAAGGCTAGGCAATGCACGGAAGGCAAGCAAAGAGTAACGGAAGGCAAGGAAGGCAAGGGAAAGCAAGGCAAGGGTAACGGAAGGAACAGCACGGCAAGGGCAAACAAGGCTAAGGCACGACAACGAACGGCTAGGCAATGCACTGCAAGGCAAGGAAAGGGTAACGCAAGGCAAGGCACGGTCAGGCTAGGCAAGGCTAAGGCACGACTACGCAAGGCTAGGCAATGCACGGAAGGCAAGCAAAGAGTAACGGAAGGCAAGGAATGCAAGGGAAAGCAGGGGAATGCAAGGGTAACGAAAGGAACGGCACGGTAAGGGGAAACAAGGCTAAGGCACGACAACACAGGGCTAGGCAAAGCAGGGCAAGGCAAGGTAAGGGTAACGCAAGGCAAGGCACGGTCAGGCGAGGCAAGGCTAAGGCACGACAACGCAAGGCTAGGCAATGCACGGAAGGCAAGCAAAGAGTAACGGAAGGCAAGGAAGGCAAGGGAAAGCAAGGCAAGGGTAACGGAAGGAACGGCACGGCAAGGGCAAACAAGGCTAAGGCACGACAACGAACGGCTAGGCAATGCAGGGCAAGGCAAGGTAAGGGTAACGCAAGGCAAGGCACCGTCAGGCGAGGCAAGGCTAAGGCACGACAATGCAAGGCTAGGCAATGCACGGAAGGCAAGCAAAGAGTAACGGAAGGCAAGGAAGGCAAGGGAAAGCAGGGGAAGGCAAGGGTAACGGAAGGAACGGCACGGTAAGGGGAAACAAGGCTAAGGCACGACAACGCAAGGCTAGGCAATGCACGGAAGGCAAGCAAAGAGTAACGGACGGCAAGGAATGCAAGGCAAAGCAAGGCAACGCAAGCAAGGCTATGGCAAGGTGAAAAAAGGCTAAGGCACGACCACGCAAGGCTAGGCAATGCACGGAAGGCAAGCAAAGAGTAACGGAAGGCAAGGAATGCAATGCAAAGCAAGGCAACGCAAGCAAGGCTATGGCAAGGTGAAAAAAGGCTAAGGCACGACCACGCAAGGCTAGGCAATGCACGGAAGGGAAGCAAAGAGTAACGGAAGGCAAGGAAGGCAAGGCAAAGCAAGGTAACGCAAGCAAGGCTATGGCAAGGTGAAAAAAGGCTAAGACACGACAACGCAAGGCTAGGCAATGCACGGAAGGCAAGCAAAGAGTAACGGAAGGCAAGGAAGGTAAGGGAAAGCAAGGCAAGGGTAACGGAAGGAACGGCACGGCAAGGGCAAACAAGGCTAAGGCACGACAACGAACGGCTAGGCAATGCAGGGCAAGGCAAGGTAAGGGTAACGCAAGGCAAGGCACGGTCAGGCGAGGCAAGGCTAAGGCACGACAACGCAAGGCTAGGCAATGCACGGAAGGCAAGCAAAGAATAACGGAACGCAAGGAAGGCAAGGGAAAGCAAGGCAAGGCAAGGGTAACGGAAGGAACGGCATGGCAAGGGGAAACAAGGCTAAGGCACGACAACATAAGGCTAGGCAATGCAGGGCAAGGCAAGGAAAGGGTAAAGCAAGGCAAGGCACGGTTTGGGGAGGCAAGGCCAATGCACGACAACGCAAGGCTAGGCAATGCACGGAAGGCAAGCAAAGAGTAACGGAAGGCAAGGAATGCAAGGAAAAGCAAGGCAACGCAAGCAAGGCTATGGCAAGGTGAAAAAAGGCTAAGGCACGACCACGCAAGGCTAGGCAATGCACGGAAGGCAAGCAAAGAGTAACGGAAGGCAAGGAAGTCAATGCAAAGCAAGGCAACGCAAGCAAGGCTATGGCAAGGTGAAAAAAGGCTAAGGCACGACCACGGAAGGCTAGGCAATGCACGGAAGGGAAGCAAAGAGTAACGGAAGGCAAGGAAGGCAAGGCAAAGCAAGGCAACGCAAGCAAGGCTATGGCAAGGTGAAAAAAGGCTAAGACACGAGAACGCAAGGCTAGGCAATGCACGGAAGGCAAAAAAAGAGTAACGGAAGGCAAGGAAGGCAAGGCAAAGCAAGGCAACGCAAGCAAGGCTATGGCAAGGTGAAAAAAGGCTAAGACACGACAACGCAAGGCTAGGCAATGCACGGAAGGCAAGCAAAGAGTAACGGAAGGCAAGGAATGCAAGGGAAAGCAGGGGAAGGCAAGGGTAACGAAAGGAACGGCACGGTAAGGGGAAACAAGGCTAAGGCACGACAACACAGGGCTAGGCAATGCAGGGCAAGGCAAGGTAAGGGTAACGCAAGGCAAGGCACGGTCAGGCGAGGCAAGGCTAAGGCACGACAACGCAAGGCTAGGCAATGCACGGAAGGCAAGCAAAGAGTAACGGAACGCAAGGAATGCAAGGGAATGCAAGGCAAGGCAAGGTTAACGGAAGGAACGGCACGGCAAGGGGAAACAAGGCTAAGGCACGGTAACGCACGGCTAGGCAATGCAGGGCAAGGCAAGGAAATGGTAACGCAAGGCAAGGCACGGTTTGGGGAGGCAAGGCTAATGCACGACAACGGAAGGATAGGCAGTGCACGGCTAGGCAAGGAAAGAGTAACGGAAGGAAAGGAAGGCAAGGCAAAGCAAGGCAAGGCAAGTGTAACAAAAGGCAAGGCACGGCAAGGGGAAACAAGGCTAAGGAACGGCAACGCACGACTAGGAAATGCACGGCCAGGCAAGGAAAGTGTAACGCAAGGCAAGGCACGGTAAGGCAAGACAAATCTAATGCACGACAACGCACGGCTAGGCAATGCACGGCAAGGCAAGGAAAGGGTAACGCAAGGCACGGCACGGTCAGGCGAGGCAAGGCTAATGCACGACAACGCAAGGCTAGGCAATGCACGGAAGGCAAGCAAAGAGTAACGGAAGGCAAGGAAGGCAAGGGAAACCAAGGCAAGGCAAGGATAACGGAAGGAACGGCTCGGCAAGGGGAAACAAGGCTAAGGCAAGGCAACGCAGGGCTAGGCAATGCACGGCAAGGCAAGGAAACGGTAACGCAAGGCAAGGCACTGTCAGGCGAGGCAAAGCTAATGCACGACATCGCAAGGCTAGGCAGTGCACGGCTAGGCAAGCAAAGAGTAACGGAAGGCAAGGAATGCAAGGGAAAGCAAGGCAAGGCAAGGGTAACGGAAGGAACGGCACGGCAAGGGGAAACAAGGCTAAGGCACGGCAACGCACGGCTAGGCAATGCACGGCCAGGCAAGGAAAGGGTAACGCAAGGCAAGGCACGGTGAGGCAAGGCAAGGCTGATGCACGACAACGCACGGCTAGGCAATGCACGGCAAGGCAAGGAAAGGGTAACGCAAGGCAAGGCACGGTCAGGCGAGGCAAGGCTAAGGCACGACAACGCAAGGCTAGGCAATGCACGGAAGGCAAGCAAAGAGTAACGGAAGGCAAGGAAGGCAAGGGAAAGCAGGGGAAGGGAAGGGTAACGGAAGGAACGGCTCGGCAAGGGGAAACAAGGCTAAGGCACGGTAACGAAGGGCTAGGCAATGCACGGCAAGGCAAGGAAAGGGTAACGCAAGGCAAGGCACGGTCAGGCGAGGCAAGGGTAATGCACGAAAACGCAAGGCTACGCAGTGCACGGCTAGGCAAGGAAAGAGTAACGGAAGGAAAGGAAGGCAAGGCAAAGCAAGGCAAGGCAAGTGTAACAAAAGGCACGGCACGGCAAGGGGAAACAAGGCTAAGGCACGGCAACGCAAGACTAAGCAATGCACGGCCAGGCAAGGAAAGGGTAACGCAAGGCAAGGCACTGTCAGGCGAGGCAAGGCTAAGGCACGACAACGCAAGGCTAGGCAATGCACGGAAGGCAAGCAAAGAGTAACGGAAGGCAAGGAATGCAATGCAAAGCAAGGCAACGCAAGCAAGGATATGGCAAGGTGAAAAAAGGCTAAGGCACGACCACGCAAGGCTAGGCAATGCACGGAAGGCAAGCAAAGAGTAACGGAAGGCAAGGAAGGCAAGGGAAAGCAAGGCAAGGCAAGGGTAACGGAAGGAACGGCACGGCAAGGGGAAACAAGGCTAAGGCACGACAACACAGGGCTAGGCAATGCAGGGCAAGGCAAGGAAAGGGTAACGCAAGGCAAGGCACGGTTTGGGGAGGCAAGGCTAATGCACGACAACCCAAGGCTAGGCAATGCACGGAAGGCAAGCAAAGAGTAACGGAAGGCAAGGAATGCAAGGCAAAGCAAGGCAACGCAAGCAAGACTATGGCAAGGTGAAAAAAGGCTAAGGCACGACCACGCAAGGCTAGGCAATGCACGGAAGGCAAGCAAAGAGTAACGGAAGGCAAGGAAGGCAAGGCAAAGCAAGGCAACGCAAGCAAGGCTATGGCAAGGTGAAAAAAGGCTAAGACACGACAACGCAAGGCTAGGCAATGCACGGAAGGCAAGCAAAGAGTAACGGAAGGCAAGGAAGGCAAGGGAAAGCAAGGCAAGGGTAACGGAAGGAACAGCACGGCAAGGGCAAACAAGGCTAAGGCACGACAACGAACGGCTAGGCAATGCACTGCAAGGCAAGGAAAGGGTAACGCAAGGCAAGGCACGGTCAGGCTAGGCAAGGCTAAGGCACGACTACGCAAGGCTAGGCAATGCACGGAAGGCAAGCAAAGAGTAACGGAAGGCAAGGAATGCAAGGGAAAGCAGGGGAATGCAAGGGTAACGAAAGGAACGGCACGGTAAGGGGAAACAAGGCTAAGGCACGACAACACAGGGCTAGGCAAAGCAGGGCAAGGCAAGGTAAGGGTAACGCAAGGCAAGGCACGGTCAGGCGAGGCAAGGCTAAGGCACGACAACGCAAGGCTAGGCAATGCACGGAAGGCAAGCAAAGAGTAACGGAAGGCAAGGAAGGCAAGGGAAAGCAAGGCAAGGGTAACGGAAGGAACGGCACGGCAAGGGCAAACAAGGCTAAGGCACGACAACGAACGGCTAGGCAATGCAGGGCAAGGCAAGGTAAGGGTAACGCAAGGCAAGGCACCGTCAGGCGAGGCAAGGCTAAGGCACGACAATGCAAGGCTAGGCAATGCACGGAAGGCAAGCAAAGAGTAACGGAAGGCAAGGAAGGCAAGGGAAAGCAGGGGAAGGCAAGGGTAACGGAAGGAACGGCACGGTAAGGGGAAACAAGGCTAAGGCACGACAACGCAAGGCTAGGCAATGCACGGAAGGCAAGCAAAGAGTAACGGAAGGCAAGGAATGCAAGGCAAAGCAAGGCAACGCAAGCAAGGCTATGGCAAGGTGAAAAAAGGCTAAGACACGACAACGCAAGGCTAGGCAATGCACGGCAAGGCAAGGAAAGAGTAACGGAAGGCAAGGAAGGTAAGGGAAAGCAAGGCAAGGCAAGGGTAACGGAAGGAACGGCACGGCAAGGGGAAACAAGGCTAAGGCACGACAACGCAGGGCTAGGCAATGCACGGCAAGGCAAGGAAAGGGTAACGCAAGGCAAGGCACGGTTTGGAGAGGCAAGGCTAATGCACGAGAACGCAAGGCTAAGCAATGCACGGAAGGCAAGCAAAGAGTAACGGAAACCAAGGAAGGCAAGGGAAAACAAGGGAAGGGAAGGGTAACGGAAGGAACGGCACGGCAAGGGGAAACAAGGCTAAGGCACGGCAACGCACGGCTAGGCAATGCACGGCAAGGCAAGGAAAAGGTAACGCAAGGCAAGGCACCTTGAGGCAAGGCAAGGCTGATGCACGACAACGCACGGCTAGGCAATGCATGGCAAGGCAAGGAAAGGGTAACGCAAGGCAAGGCACGGTCAGGCGAGGCAAGGCTAAGGCACGACAACGTAAGGCTAGGCAATGCACGAAAGGCAAGCAAAGGGTAACGGAAGGCAAGGAAGGCAAGGGAAAGCAGGGGAAGGCAAGGGTAACGGAAGGTACGGCACGGTAAGGGGAAACAAGGCTAAGGCACGACAACACAGGGCTAGGCAATGCAGGGCAAGGCAAGGAAAGGGTAACGCAAGGCAAGGCACGGTTTGGGGAGGCAAGGCTAAGGCACGACAACGCAAGGCTAGGCAATGCACGGAAGGCAAGCAAAGAGTAACGGAAGGCAAGGAATGCAAGGCAAAGCAAGGCAACGCAAGCAAGGCTATGGCAAGGTGAAAAAAGGCTAAGGCACGACAACGCAAGGCTAGACAATGCACGAAAGGCAAGTAAAGAGTAAAGGAAGGCAAGGAAGGCAAGGCAAAGCAAGGCAACGCAAGCAAGGTTATGGCAAGGTGAAAAACGGCTAAGACACGACAACGCAAGGCTAGGCAATGCACGGAAGGCAAGCAAAGAGTAACGGAAGGCAAGGGAAACAAGGCAAGGCAAGGGTAACGGAAGGAACGGCACGGCAAGGGCAAACAAGGCTAAGGCACGACAACGAACGGCTAGGCAATGCAGGGCAAGGCAAGGTAAGGGTAACGCAAGGCAAGGCACGGTCAGGCGAGGCAAGGCTAAGGCACGACAACGCAAGGCTAGGCAATGCACGGAAGGCAAGCAAAGAATAACGGAACGCAAGGAAGGCAAGGGAAAGCAAGGCAAGGCAAGGGTAACGGAAGGAACGGCATGGCAAGGGGAAACAAGGCTAAGGCACGACAACATAAGGCTAGGCAATGCAGGGCAAGGCAAGGAAAGGGTAAAGCAAGGCAAGGCACGGTTTGGGGAGGCAAGGCCAATGCACGACAACGCAAGGCTAGGCAATGCACGGAAGGCAAGCAAAGAGTAACGGAAGGCAAGGAAGGCAAGGGAAAGCAAGGCAACGCAAGCAAGGCTATGGCAAGGTGAAAAACGGCTAAGGCACGACCACGCAAGGCTAGGCAATGCACGGAAGGCAAGCACAGAGTAACGGAAGGCAAGGAATGCAAGGCAAAGCAAGGCAACGCAAGCAAGGCTATGGCAAGGTGAAAAAAGGCTAAGGCACGACCACGCAAGGCTAGGCAATGCACGGAAGGCAAGCAAAGAGTAAAGGAAGGCAAGGAAGGCAAGGCAAAGCAAGGCAACGCAAGCAAGGCTATGGCAAGGTGAAAAAAGGCTAAGACGCGACAACGCAAGGCTAGGCAATGCACGGAAGGCAAGCAAAGAGTAACGGAAGGCAAGGAAGGCAAGGGAAAGCAAGGCAAGGGTAACGGAAGGAAGGGCACGGCAAGGGCAAACAAGGCTAAGGCACGACAACGACCGGCTAGGCAATGCACTGCAAGGCAAGGAAAGGGTAACGCAAGGCAAGGCACGGTCAGGCGAGGCAAGGCTAAGGCACGACTACGCAAGGCTAGGCAATGCACGGAAGGCAAGCAAAGAGTAACGGAAGGCAAGGAATGCAAGGGAAAGCAGGGGAAGGCAAGGGTAACGAAAGGAACGGCACGGTAAGGGGAAACAAGGCTAAGGCACGACAACACAGGGCTAGGCAATGCAGGGCAAGGCAAGGTAAGGGTAACGCAAGGCAAGGCACGGTCAGGCGAGGCAAGGCTAAGGCACGACAACGCAAGGCTAGGCAATGCACGGAAGGCAAGCAAAGAGTAACGGAACGCAAGGAAGGCAAGGGAATGCAAGGCAAGGCAAGGTTAACGGAAGGAACGGCACGGCAAGGGGAAACAAGGCTAAGGCACGGTAACGCACGGCTAGGCAATGCAGGGCAAGGAAAGGAAATGGTAACGCAAGGCAAGGCACGGTTTGGGGAGGCAAGGCTAATGCACGACAACGGAAGGATAGGCAGTGCACGGCTAGGCAAGGAAAGAGTAACGGAAGGAAAGGAAGGCAAGGCAAAGCAAGGCAAGGCAAGTGTAACAAAAGGCAAGGCACGGCAAGGGGAAACAAGGCTAAGGAACGGCAACGCATGACTAGGAAATGCACGGCCAGGCAAGGAAAGTGTAACGCAAGGCAAGGCACGGTAAGGCAAGACAAATCTAATGCACGACAACGCACGGCTAGGCAATGCACGGCAAGGCAAGGAAAGGGTAACGCAAGGCACGGCACGGTCAGGCGAGGCAAGGCTAATGCACGACAACGCAAGGCTAGGCAATGCACGGAAGGCAAGCAAAGAGTAACGGAAGGCAAGGAAGGCAAGGGAAACCAAGGCAAGGCAAGGATAACGGAAGGAACGGCTCGGCAAGGGGAAGCAAGGCTAAGGCAAGGCAACGCAGGGCTAGGCAATGCACGGCAAGGCAAGGAAAGGGTAACGCAAGGCAAGGCACTGTCAGGCGAGGCAAAGCTAATGCACGACATCGCAAGGCTAGGCAGTGCACGGCTAGGCAAGGAAAGAGTAATGGAAGGAAAGGAAGGCAAGGAAAAGCATGGCAAGGCAAGTGTAACAACAGGCACGGCACGGCAAGGGGAAACAAGGCTAAGGCACGACAACGCAAGGCTAGGCAATGCACGGAAGGCAAGCAAAGAGTAACGGAAGGCAAGGAATGCAAAGGAAAGCAGGGGAAGGCAAGGGTAACGAAAGGAACGGCACGGTAAGGGGAAACAAGGCTAAGGCACGACAACACAGGGGTAGGCAATGCAGGGCAAGGCAAGGAAAGGGTAACGCAAGGCAAGGCACGGTTTGGGGAGGCAAGGCTAATGCACGACAACGCAAGGCTAGGCAATGCACGGAAGGCAAGCAAAGAGTAACGGAAGGCAAGGAAGGCAAGGGAAAGCAAGGCAAGGCAAGGGTAACGGAAGGAACGGCACGGCAAGGGGAAACAAGGCTAAGGCACGGCAACTCACGGCTAGGCAATGCACGGCCAGGCAAGGAAAGGGTAACGCAAGGCAAGGCACGGTGAGGCAAGGCAAGGCTGATGCACGACAACGCACGGCTAGGCAATGCACGGCAAGGCAAGGAAAGGGTAACGCAAGGCAAGGCACGGTCAGGCGAGGCAAGGCTAAGGCACGACAACGCAAGGCTAGGCAATGCACGGAAGGCAAGCAAAGAGTAACGGAAGGCAAGGAAGGCAAGGGAAAGCAGGGGAAGGGAAGGGTAACGGAAGGAACGGCTCGGCAAGGGGAAACAAGGCTAAGGCACGGTAACGAAGGGCTAGGCAATGCACGGTAAGGCAAGGAAAGGGTAACGCAAGGCAAGGCACGGTCAGGCGAGGCAAGGGTAATGCACGAAAACGCAAGGCTACGCAGTGCACGGCTAGGCAAGGAAAGAGTAACGGAAGGAAAGGAAGGCAAGGCAAAGCAAGGCAAGGCAAGTGTAACAAAAGGCACGGCACGGCAAGGGGAAACAAGGCTAAGGCACGGCAACGCAAGACTAAGCAATGCACGGCCAGGCAAGGAAAGGGTAACGCAAGGCAAGGCACTGTCAGGCGAGGCAAGGCTAAGGCACGACAACGCAAGGCTAGGCAATGCACGGAAGGCAAGCAAAGAGTAACGGAAGGCAAGGAAGGCAAGGGAAAGCAAGGCAAGGGTAACGGAAGGAACAGCACGGCAAGGGCAAACAAGGCTAAGGCACGACAACGAACGGCTAGGCAATGCACTGCAAGGCAAGGAAAGGGTAACGCAAGGCAAGGCACGGTCAGGCTAGGAAAGGCTAAGGCACGACTACGCAAGGCTAGGCAATGCACGGAAGGCAAGCAAAGAGTAACGGAAGGCAAGGAATGCAAGGGAAAGCAGGGGAATGCAAGGGTAACGAAAGGAACGGCACGGTAAGGGGAAACAAGGCTAAGGCACGACAACACAGGGCTAGGCAAAGCAGGGCAAGGCAAGGTAAGGGTAACGCAAGGCAAGGCACGGTCAGGCGAGGCAAGGCTAAGGCACGACAACGCAAGGCTAGGCAATGCACGGAAGGCAAGCAAAGAGTAACGGAAGGCAAGGAAGGCAAGGGAAAGCAAGGCAAGGGTAACGGAAGGAACGGCACGGCAAGGGCAAACAAGGCTAAGGCACGACAACGAACGGCTAGGCAATGCAGGGCAAGGCAAGGTAAGGGTAACGCAAGGCAAGGCACCGTCAGGCGAGGCAAGGCTAAGGCACGACAATGCAAGGCTAGGCAATGCACGGAAGGCAAGCAAAGAGTAACGGAAGGCAAGGAAGGCAAGGGAAAGCAGGGGAAGGCAAGGGTAACGGAAGGAACGGCACGGTAAGGGGAAACAAGGCTAAGGCACGACAACGCAAGGCTAGGCAATGCACGGAAGGTAAGCAAGGAGTAACGGTAGGCAAGGAATGCAAGGCAAAGCAAGGCAACGCAAGCAAGGCTATGGCAAGGTGAAAAAAGGCTAAGGCACGACAACGCAAGGCTAGGCAATGCACGGAAGGCAAGCAAAGAGTAACGGAAGGCAAGGAAGGTAAGGGAAAGCAAGGCAAGGGTAACGGAAGGAACGGCACGGTAAGGGGAAACAAGGCTAAGGCACGACAACGAACGGCTAGGCAATGCAGGGCAAGGCAAGGTAAGGGTAACGCAAGGCAAGGCACGGTCAGGCGAGGCAAGGCTAAGGCACGACAACGCAAGGCTAGGCAATGCACGCAAGGCAAGCAAAGAATAACGGAACGCAAGGAAGGCAAGGGAAAGCAAGGCAAGGCAAGGGTAACGGAAGGAACGGCATGGCAAGGGGAAACAAGGCTAAGGCACGACAACATAAGGCTAGGCAATGCAGGGCAAGGCAAGGAAAGGGTAAAGCAAGGCAAGGCACGGTTTGGGGAGGCAAGGCCAATGCACGACAACGCAAGGCTAGGCAATGCACGGAAGGCAAGCAAAGAGTAACGGAAGGCAAGGAATGCAAGGAAAAGCAAGGCAACGCAAGCAAGGCTATGGCAAGGTGAAAAAAGGCTAAGGCACGACCACGCAAGGCTAGGCAATGCACGGAAGGGAAGCAAAGAGTAACGGAAGGCAAGGAAGGCAAGGCAAAGCAAGGCAACGCAAGCAAGTCTATGGCAAGGTGAAAAAAGGCTAAGACACGAGAACGCAAGGCTAGGCAATGCACGGAAGGCAAAAAAAGAGTAACGGAAGGAAAGGAAGGCTAGGCAAAGCAAGGCAACGCAAGCAAGGCTACGGCAAGGTGAAACAAGGCTAAGGCACGACAACGGAAGGCTAGGCAATGCACGGAAGGTAAGCAAAGAGTAACGGAAGGCAAGGAAGGCAAGGGAAAGCAAGTCAAGGGTAACGGAAGGAACAGCACGGCAAGGGGAAACAAGGCTAAGGCACGACAACGCACGGCTAGGCAATGCACTGCAAGGCAAGGAAAGGGTAAGGCAAGGCAAGGCACGGTCAGGCTAGGCAAGGCTAAGGCACGACTACGCAAGGCTAGGCAATGCACGGAAGGCAAGCAAAGAGTAACGGAAGGCAAGGAATGCAAGGGAAAGCAGGGGAATGCAAGGGTAACGAAAGGAACGGCACGGTAAGGGGAAACAAGGCTAAGGCACGACAACACAGGGCTAGGCAAAGCAGGGCAAGGCAAGGTAAGGGTAACGCAAGGCAAGGCACGGTCAGGCGAGGCAAGGCTAAGGCACGACAACGCAAGGCTAGGCAATGCACGGAAGGCAAGCAAAGAGTAACGGAAGGCAAGGAAGGCAAGGGAAAGCAAGGCAAGGGTAACGGAAGGAACGGCACGGCAAGGGCAAACAAGGCTAAGGCACGACAACGAACGGCTAGGCAATGCAGGGCAAGGCAAGGTAAGGGTAACGCAAGGCAAGGCACCGTCAGGCGAGGCAAGGCTAAGGCACGACAATGCAAGGCTAGGCAATGCACGGAAGGCAAGCAAAGAGTAACGGAAGGCAAGGAAGGCAAGGGAAAGCAGGGGAAGGCAAGGGTAACGGAAGGAACGGCACGGTAAGGGGAAACAAGGCTAAGGCACGACAACGCAAGGCTAGGCAATGCACGGAAGGCAAGCAAAGAGTAACGGTAGGCAAGGAATGCAAGGCAAAGCAAGGCAACGCAAGCAAGGCTATGGCAAGGTGAAAAAAGGCTAAGGCACGACCACGCAAGGCTAGGCAATGCACGGAAGGCAAGCAAAGAGTAACGGAAGGCAAGGAATGCAATGCAAAGCAAGGCAACGCAAGCAAGGCTATGGCAAGGTGAAAAAAGGCTAAGGCACGACCACGCAAGGCTAGGCAATGCACGGAAGGGAAGCAAAGAGTAACGGAAGGCAAGGAAGGCAAGGCAAAGCAAGGTAACGCAAGCAAGGCTATGGCAAGGTGAAAAAAGGCTAAGACACGACAACGCAAGGCTAGGCAATGCACGGAAGGCAAGCAAAGAGTAACGGAAGGCAAGGAAGGTAAGGGAAAGCAAGGCAAGGGTAACGGAAGGAACGGCACGGCAAGGGCAAACAAGGCTAAGGCACGACAACGAACGGCTAGGCAATGCAGGGCAAGGCAAGGTAAGGGTAACGCAAGGCAAGGCACGGTCAGGCGAGGCAAGGCTAAGGCACGACAACGCAAGGCTAGGCAATGCACGCAAGGCAAGCAAAGAATAACGGAACGCAAGGAAGGCAAGGGAAAGCAAGGCAAGGCAAGGGTAACGGAAGGAACGGCATGGCAAGGGGAAACAAGGCTAAGGCACGACAACATAAGGCTAGGCAATGCAGGGCAAGGCAAGGAAAGGGTAAAGCAAGGCAAGGCACGGTTTGGGGAGGCAAGGCCAATGCACGACAACGCAAGGCTAGGCAATGCACGGAAGGCAAGCAAAGAGTAACGGAAGGCAAGGAAGGCAAGGGAAAGCAAGGCAACGCAAGCAAGGCTATGGCAAGGTGAAAAAAGGCTAAGGCACGACCACGCAAGGCTAGGCAATGCACGGAAGGCAAGCAAAGAGTAACGGAAGGCAAGGAAGTCAATGCAAAGCAAGGCAACGCAAGCAAGGCTATGGCAAGGTGAAAAAAGGCTAAGGCACGACCACGGAAGGCTAGGCAATGCACGGAAGGGAAGCAAAGAGTAACGGAAGGCAAGGAAGGCAAGGCAAAGCAAGGCAACGCAAGCAAGGCTATGGCAAGGTGAAAAAAGGCTAAGACACGAGAACGCAAGGCTAGGCAATGCACGGAAGGCAAAAAAAGAGTAACGGAAGGCAAGGAAGGCAAGGCAAAGCAAGGCAACGCAAGCAAGGCTATGGCAAGGTAAAAAAAGGCTAAGACACGACAACGCAAGGCTAGGCAATGCACGGAAGGCAAGCAAAGAGTAACGGAAGGCAAAGAAGGCAAGGGAAAGCAAGGCAAGGGTAACGGAAGGAAGGGCACGGCAAGGGCAAACAAGGCTAAGGCACGACAACAACCGGCTAGGCAATGCACTGCAAGGCAAGGAAAGGGTAACGCAAGGCAAGGCACGGTCAGGCGAGGCAAGGCTAAGGCACGACTACGCAAGGCTAGGCAATGCACGGAAGGCAAGCAAAGAGTAACGGAAGGCAAGGAATGCAAGGGAAAGCAGGGGAAGGCAAGGGTAACGAAAGGAACGGCACGGTAAGGGGAAACAAGGCTAAGGCACGACAACACAGGGCTAGGCAATGCAGGGCAAGGCAAGGTAAGGGTAACGCAAGGCAAGGCACGGTCAGGCGAGGCAAGGCTAAGGCACGACAACGCAAGGCTAGGCAATGCACGGAAGGCAAGCAAAGAGTAACGGAACGCAAGGAAGGCAAGGGAATGCAAGGCAAGGCAAGGATAACGGAAGGAACGGCACGGCAAGGGGAAACAAGGCTAAGGCACGGTAACGCACGGCTAGGCAATGCAGGGCAAGGCAAGGAAATGGTAACGCAAGGCAAGGCACGGTTTGGGGAGGCAAGGCTAATGCACGACAACGGAAGGATAGGCAGTGCACGGCTAGGCAAGGAAAGAGTAACGGAAGGAAAGGAAGGCAAGGCAAAGCAAGGCAAGGCAAGTGTAACAAAAGGCAAGGCACGGCAAGGGGAAACAAGGCTAAGGAACGGCAACGCACGACTAGGAAATGCACGGCCAGGCAAGGAAAGTGTAACGCAAGGCAAGGCACGGTGAGGCAAGACAAATCTAATGCACGACAACGCACGGCTAGGCAATGCACGGCAAGGCAAGGAAAGGGTAACGCAAGGCACGGCACGGTCAGGCGAGGCAAGGCTACGGCACGACAACGCAGGGCTAGGCAATGCACGGAAGGCAAGCAAAGAGTAACGGAAGGCAAGGAAGGCAAGGGAAACCAAGGCAAGGCAAGGATAACGGAAGGAACGGCTCGGAAAGGGGAAACAAGGCTAAGGCACGACAACGCAGGGCTAGGCAATGCACGGCAAGGCAAGGAAAGGGTAACGCAAGGCAAGGCACGGTCAGGCGAGGCAAGGCTAAGGCACGACAACGCAAGGCTAGGCAATGCACGGAAGGCAAGCAAAGAGTAACGGAAGGCAAGGAAGGCAAGGGAAAGCAAGGCAAGGCAAGGATAACGGAAGGAACGGCACGGCAAGGGGAAACAAGGCTAAGGCACGACAACGCACGGCTAGGCAATGCACGGCAAGGCAAGGAAAGGGTAACGCAAGGCAAGGCACGGTTTGGGGAGGCAAGGCTAATGCACGACAACGGAAGGATAGGCAGTGCACGGCTAGGCAAGGAAAGAGTAACGGAAGGAAAGGAAGGCAAGGCAAAGCAAGGCAAGGCAAGTGTAACAAAAGGCACGGCACGGCAAGGGGAAACAAGGCTAAGGAACGGCAACGCACGGCTAGGAAATGCACGGCCAGGCAAGGAAAGGGTAACGCAAGGCAAGGCACGGTGAGGCAAGACAAGGCTAATGCACGACAACGCACGGCTAGGCAATGCACGGCAAGGCAAGGAAAGGGTAACGCAAGGCACGGCACGGTCAGGCGAGGCAAGGCTAATGCACGACAACGCAAGGCTAGGCAATGCATGGAAGGCAAGCAAAGAGTAACGGAAGGCAAGGAAGGCAAGGGAAACCAAGGCAAGGCAAGGATAACGGAAGGAACGGCTCGGCAAGGGGAAACAAGGCTAAGGCAAGGCAACGCAGGGCTAGGCAATGCACGGTAAGGCAAGGAAAGGGTAACGCAAGGCAAGGCACTGTCAGGCGAGGCAAAGCTAATGCACGACATCGCAAGGCTAGGCAGTGCACGGCTAGGCAAGGAAAGAGTAATGGAAGGAAAGGAAGGCAAGGAAAAGCATGGCAAGGCAAGTGTAACAACAGGCACGGCACGGCAAGGGGAAACAAGGCTAAGGCACGACAACGCAAGGCTAGGCAATGCACGGAAGGCAAGCAAAGAGTAACGGAAGGCAAGGAATGCAAAGGAAAGCAGGGGAAGGCAAGGGTAACGAAAGGAACGGCACGGTAAGGGGAAACAAGGCTAAGGCACGACAACACAGGGGTAGGCAATGCAGGGCAAGGCAAGGAAATGGTAACGCAAGGCAAGGCACGGTTTGGGGAGGCAAGGCTAATGCACGACAACGCAAGGCTAGGCAATGCACGGAAGGCAAGCAAAGAGTAACGGAAGGCAAGGAATGCAAGGCAAAGCAAGGCAAAGCAAGCAAGTCTATGGCAAGGTGAAACAAGGCTAAGGCACCACAACGCACGGCTAGACAATGCACGGCCGGCCAAGGAAAAGGTAACGCAATGCAAGGCACTCTGAGGCAAGGCAAGGCTAATGCACGACAGCGCAAGGCTAGGCAATGCACGGAAGGCAAGCAAAGAGTAACGGAAAGCAAGGAAGGCAAGGCAAAGCAAGGCAAGGCAAGGGTAACGGAAGGAACGGCACGGCAAGGGGAAACAAGGCTAAGGCACGGCAACGCACGGCTAGGCAATGCACGGCAAGGCAAGGAGAAGGTAACGCAAGGCAAGGCACCTTGAGGCAAGGCAAGGCTGATGCACGACAACGCACGGCTAGGCAATGCACGGCAAGGCAAGGAAAGGGTAACGCAAGGCAAGGCACGGTCAGGCAAGGCAAGGCTAAGGCACGACAACGCAAGGCTAGACAATGCACGAAAGGCAAGCAAAGAGTAACGAAAGGCAAGGAAGGCAAGGGAAAGCAGGGGAAGGCAAGGGTAACGGAAGGAACGGCACGGTAAGGGGAAACAAGGCTAAGGCACGACAACGCAGGGCTAGGCAATCCACGGCAAGGTAAGGAAAGGGTAACGCAAGGCAAGGCACTGTCAGGCGAGGCAAAGCTAATGCACGACATCGCAAGGCTAGGCAGTGCACGGCTACGCAAGGAAAGAGTAACGGAAGGAAAGGAAGGCAAGGCAAAGCACGGCAAGGCAAGTGTAACAACAGGCACGGCACGGCAAGGGGAAACAAGGCTAAGGCACGACAACGCAAGGCTAGGCAATGCACGGAAGGCAAGCAAAGAGTAACGGAAGGCAAGGAATGCAAGGCAAAGCAAGGCAAAGCAAGCAAGTCTATGGCAAGGTGAAACAAGGCTAAGGCACCACAACGCACGGCTAGACAATGCACGGCCAGCCAAGGAAAAGGTAACGCAAGGCAAGGCACTCTGAGGCAAGGCAAGGCTAATGCACGACAGCGCAAGGCTAGGCAATGCACGGAAGGCAAGCAAAGAGTAACGGAAACCAAGGAAGGCAAGGGAAAGCAAGGCAAGGCAAGGGTAACGGAAGGAACGGCACGGCAAGGGGAAACAAGGCTAAGGCACGGCAACGCACGGCTAGGCAATGCACGGCAAGGCAAGGAGAAGGTAACGCAAGGCAAGGCACCTTGAGGCAAGGCAAGGCTGATGCACGACAACGCACGGCTAGGCAATGCACGGCAAGGCAAGGAAAGGGTAACGCAAGGCAAGGCACGGTCAGGCAAGGCAAGGCTAAGGCACGACAACGCAAGGCTAGACAATGCACGAAAGGCAAGCAAAGAGTAACGAAAGGCAAGGAAGGCAAGGGAAAGCAGGGGAAGGCAAGGGTAACGGAAGGAACGGCACGGTAAGGGGAAACAAGGCTAAGGCACGACAACGCAGGGCTAGGCAATCCACGGCAAGGTAAGGAAAGGGTAACGCAAGGCAAGGCACTGTCAGGCGAGGCAAAGCTAATGCACGACATCGCAAGGCTAGGCAGTGCACGGCTACGCAAGGAAAGAGTAACGGAAGGAAAGGAAGGCAAGGCAAAGCACGGCAAGGCAAGTGTAACAACAGGCACGGCACGGCAAGGGGAAACAAGGCTAAGGCACGACAACGCAAGGCTAGGCAATGCACGGAAGGCAAGCAAAGAGTAACGGAAGGCAAGGAAGGCAAGGGAAAGCAAGGCAAGGCAAGGGTAACGGAAGGAACGGCACGGCAAGGGGAAACAAGGCTAAGGCACGACAACACAGGGCTAGGCAATGCAGGGCAAGGCAAGGAAAGGGTAACGCAAGGCAAGGCACGGTTTGGGGAGGCAAGGCTAATGCACGACCACGCAAGGCTAGGCAATGCACGGAAGGCAAGCAAAGAGTAACGGAAGGCAAGGAAGGCAAGGCAAAGCAAGGCAACGCAAGCAAGGCTATGGCAAGGTGAAAAAAGGCTAAGACACGACAACGCAAGGCTAGGCAATGCACGGAAGGCAAGCAAAGAGTAACGGAAGGCAAGGAAGGCAAGGGAAAGCAAGGCAAGGGTAACGGAAGGAACAGCACGGCAAGGGCAAACAAGGCTAAGGCACGACAACGAACGGCTAGGCAATGCACTGCAAGGCAAGGAAAGGGTAACGCAAGGCAAGGCACGGTGAGGCTAGGCAAGGCTAAGGCACGACAACGCAAGGCTAGGCAATGCACGGAAGGCAAGCAAAGAGTAACGGAAGGCAAGGAATGCAAGGGAAAGCAGGGGAATGCAAGGGTAACGAAAGGAACGGCACGGTAAGGGGAAACAAGGCTAAGGCACGACAACACAGGGCTAGGCAAAGCAGGGCAAGGCAAGGTAAGGGTAACGCAAGGCAAGGCACGGTCAGGCGAGGCAAGGCTAAGGCACGACAACGCAAGGCTAGGCAATGCACGGAAGGCAAGCAAAGAGTAACGGAAGGCAAGGAAGGCAAGGGAAAGCAAGGCAAGGGTAACGGAAGGAACGGCACGGCAAGGGCAAACAAGGCTAAGGCACGACAACGAACGGCTAGGCAATGCAGGGCAAGGCAAGGTAAGGGTAACGCAAGGCAAGGCACCGTCAGGCGAGGCAAGGCTAAGGCACGACAATGCAAGGCTAGGCAATGCACGGAAGGCAAGCAAAGAGTAACGGAAGGCAAGGAAGGCAAGGGAAAGCAGGGGAAGGCAAGGGTAACGGAAGGAACGGCACGGTAAGGGGAAACAAGGCTAAGGCACGACAACGCAAGGCTAGGCAATGCACGGAAGGCAAGCAAAGAGTAACGGACGGCAAGGAATGCAAGGCAAAGCAAGGCAACGCAAGCAAGGCTATGGCAAGGTGAAAAAAGGCTAAGGCACGACCACGCAAGGCTAGGCAATGCACGGAAGGCAAGCAAAGAGTAACGGAAGGCAAGGAATGCAATGCAAAGCAAGGCAACGCAAGCAAGGCTATGGCAAGGTGAAAAAAGGCTAAGGCACGACCACGCAAGGCTAGGCAATGCACGGAAGGGAAGCAAAGAGTAACGGAAGGCAAGGAAGGCAAGGCAAAGCAAGGTAACGCAAGCAAGGCTATGGCAAGGTGAAAAAAGGCTAAGACACGACAACGCAAGGCTAGGCAATGCACGGAAGGCAAGCAAAGAGTAACGGAAGGCAAGGAAGGTAAGGGAAAGCAAGGCAAGGGTAACGGAAGGAACGGCACGGCAAGGGCAAACAAGGCTAAGGCACGACAACGAACGGCTAGGCAATGCAGGGCAAGGCAAGGAAAGGGTAACGCAAGGCAAGGCACGGTCAGGCGAGGCAAGGCTAAGGCACGACAACGCAAGGCTAGGCAATGCACGGAAGGCAAGCAAAGAATAACGGAACGCAAGGAAGGTAAGGGAAAGCAAGGCAAGGCAAGGGTAACGGAAGGAACGGCATGGCAAGGGGAAACAAGGCTAAGGCACGACAACATAAGGCTAGGCAATGCAGGGCAAGGCAAGGAAAGGGTAAAGCAAGGCAAGGCACGGTTTGGGGAGGCAAGGCCAATGCACGACAACGCAAGGCTAGGCAATGCACGGAAGGCAAGCAAAGAGTAACGGAAGGCAAGGAATGCAAGGAAAAGCAAGGCAACGCAAGCAAGGCTATGGCAAGGTGAAAAAAGGCTAAGGCACGACCACGCAAGGCTAGGCAATGCACGGAAGGCAAGCAAAGAGTAACGGAAGGCAAGGAAGTCAATGCAAAGCAAGGCAACGCAAGCAAGGCTATGGCAAGGTGAAAAAAGGCTAAGGCACGACCACGGAAGGCTAGGCAATGCACGGAAGGGAAGCAAAGAGTAACGGAAGGCAAGGAAGGCAAGGCAAAGCAAGGCAACGCAAGCAAGGCTATGGCAAGGTGAAAAAAGGCTAAGACACGAGAACGCAAGGCTAGGCAATGCACGGAAGGCAAAAAAAGAGTAACGGAAGGCAAGGAAGGCAAGGCAAAGCAAGGCAACGCAAGCAAGGCTATGGCAAGGTGAAAAAAGGCTAAGACACGACAACGCAAGGCTAGGCAATGCACGGAAGGCAAACAAAGAGTAACGGAAGGCAAGGAATGCAAGGGAAAGCAGGGGAAGGCAAGGGTAACGAAAGGAACGGCACGGTAAGGGGAAACAAGGCTAAGGCACGACAACACAGGGCTAGGCAATGCAGGGCAAGGCAAGGTAAGGGTAACGCAAGGCAAGGCACGGTCAGGCGAGGCAAGGCTAAGGCACGACAACGCAAGGCTAGGCAATGCACGGAAGGCAAGCAAAGAGTAACGGAACGCAAGGAATGCAAGGGAATGCAAGGCAAGGCAAGGTTAACGGAAGGAACGGCACGGCAAGGGGAAACAAGGCTAAGGCACGGTAACGCACGGCTAGGCAATGCAGGGCAAGGCAAGGAAATGGTAACGCAAGGCAAGGCACGGTTTGGGGAGGCAAGGCTAATGCACGACAACGGAAGGATAGGCAGTGCACGGCTAGGCAAGGAAAGAGTAACGGAAGGAAAGGAAGGCAAGGCAAAGCAAGGCAAGGCAAGTGTAACAAAAGGCAAGGCACGGCAAGGGGAAACAAGGCTAAGGCACGGCAACGCACGGCTAGGCAATGCACGGCCAGGCAAGGAAAGGGTAACGCAAGGCAAGGCACGGTAAGGCAAGGCGAGGCTAATGCACGACAACGCACGGCTAGGCAATGCACGGCAAGGCAAGGAAAGGGTAACGCAAAGCAAGGCAGGCACGGTCAGGCGAGGCAAGGCTAATGCACGACAACGCAAGGCTAGGCAATGCACGGAAGGCAAGCAAAGAGTAACGGAAGGCAAGGAAGGCAAGGGAAACCAAGGCAAGGCAAGGATAACGGAAGGAACGGCTCGGCAAGGGGAAACAAGGCTAAGGCAAGGCAACGCAGGGCTAGGCAATGCACGGCAAGGCAAGGAAAGGGTAACGCAAGGCAAGGCACTGTCAGGCGAGGCAAAGCTAATGCACGACATCGCAAGGCTAGGCAGTGCACGGCTAGGCAAGCAAAGAGTAACGGAAGGCAAGGAAGGCAAGGGAAAGCAAGGCAAGGCAAGGGTAACGGAAGGAACGGCACGGCAAGGGGAAACAAGGCTAAGGCACGGCAACGCACGGCTAGGCAATGCACGGCCAGGCAAGGAAAGGGTAACGCAAGGCAAGGCACGGTGAGGCAAGGCAAGGCTAATGCACGACAACGCACGGCTAGGCAATGCACGGCAAGGCAAGGAAAGGGTAACGCAAGGCAAGGCACGGTCAGGCGAGGCAAGGCTAAGGCACGACAACGCAAGGCTAGGCAATGCACGGAAGGCAAGCAAAGAGTAACGGAAGGCAAGGAAGGCAAGGGAAAGCAGGGGAAGGGAAGGGTAACGGAAGGAACGGCTCGGCAAGGGGAAACAAGGCTAAGGCACGGTAACGAAGGGCTAGGCAATGCACGGCAAGGCAAGGAAAGGGTAACGCAAGGCAAGGCACGGTCAGGCGAGGCAAGGGTAATGCACGAAAACGCAAGGCTACGCAGTGCACGGCTAGGCAAGGAAAGAGTAACGGAAGGAAAGGAAGGCAAGGCAAAGCAAGGCAAGGCAAGTGTAACAAAAGGCACGGCACGGCAAGGGGAAACAAGGCTAAGGCACGGCAACGCAAGACTAAGCAATGCACGGCCAGGCAAGGAAAGGGTAACGCAAGGCAAGGCACTGTCAGGCGAGGCAAGGCTAAGGCACGACAACGCAAGGCTAGGCAATGCACGGAAGGCAAGCAAAGAGTAACGGAAGGCAAGGAATGCAATGCAAAGCAAGGCAACGCAAGCAAGGCTATGGCAAGGTGAAAAAAGGCTAAGGCACGACCACGCAAGGCTAGGCAATGCACGGAAGGCAAGCAAAGAGTAACGGAAGGCAAGGAAGGCAAGGGAAAGCAAGGCAAGGCAAGGGTAACGGAAGGAACGGCACGGCAAGGGGAAACAAGGCTAAGGCACGACAACACAGGGCTAGGCAATGCAGGGCAAGGCAAGGAAAGGGTAACGCAAGGCAAGGCACGGTTTGGGGAGGCAAGGCTAATGCACGACAACCCAAGGCTAGGCAATGCACGGAAGGCAAGCAAAGAGTAACGGAAGGCAAGGAATGCAAGCCAAAGCAAGGCAACGCAAGCAAGACTATGGCAAGGTGAAAAAAGGCTAAGGCACGACCACGCAAGGCTAGGCAATGCACGGAAGGCAAGCAAAGAGTAACGGAAGGCAAGGAAGGCAAGGCAAAGCAAGGCAACGCAAGCAAGGCTATGGCAAGGTGAAAAAAGGCTAAGACACGACAACGCAAGGCTAGGCAATGCACGGAAGGCAAGCAAAGAGTAACGGAAGGCAAGGAAGGCAAGGGAAAGCAAGGCAAGGGTAACGGAAGGAACAGCACGGCAAGGGCAAACAAGGCTAAGGCACGACAACGAACGGCTAGGCAATGCACTGCAAGGCAAGGAAAGGGTAACGCAAGGCAAGGCACGGTCAGGCTAGGCAAGGCTAAGGCACGACTACGCAAGGCTAGGCAATGCACGGAAGGCAAGCAAAGAGTAACGGAAGGCAAGGAATGCAAGGGAAAGCAGGGGAATGCAAGGGTAACGAAAGGAACGGCACGGTAAGGGGAAACAAGGCTAAGGCACGACAACACAGGGCTAGGCAAAGCAGGGCAAGGCAAGGTAAGGGTAACGCAAGGCAAGGCACGGTCAGGCGAGGCAAGGCTAAGGCACGACAACGCAAGGCTAGGCAATGCACGGAAGGCAAGCAAAGAGTAACGGAAGGCAAGGAAGGCAAGGGAAAGCAAGGCAAGGGTAACGGAAGGAACGGCACGGCAAGGGCAAACAAGGCTAAGGCACGACAACGAACGGCTAGGCAATGCAGGGCAAGGCAAGGTAAGGGTAACGCAAGGCAAGGCACCGTCAGGCGAGGCAAGGCTAAGGCACGACAATGCAAGGCTAGGCAATGCACGGAAGGCAAGCAAAGAGTAACGGAAGGCAAGGAAGGCAAGGGAAAGCAAGGCAAGGCAAGGGTAACGGAAGGAACGGCACGGCAAGGGGAAACAAGGCTAAGGCACGGCAACGCAAGGCTAGGCAATGCACGGAAGGCAAGCAAAGAGTAACGGTAGGCAAGGAATGCAAGGCAAAGCAAGGTAACGCAAGCAAGGCTATGGCAAGGTGAAAAAAGGCTAAGACACGACAACGCAAGGCTAGGCAATGCACGGAAGGCAAGCAAAGAGTAACGGAAGGCAAGGAAGGTAAGGGAAAGCAAGGCAAGGGTAACGGAAGGAACGGCACGGCAAGGGGAAACAAGGCTAAGGCACGACAACACAGGGCTAGGCAATGCAGGGCAAGGCAAGGAAAGGGTAACGCAAGGCAAGGCACGGTTTGGAGAGGCAAGGCTAATGCACGACAACGAAAGGCTAGGCAATGCACGGAAGGCAAGCAAAGAGTTACGGAAACCAAGGAAGGCAAGGGAAAACAAGGGAAGGGAAGGGTAACGGAAGGAACGGCACGGCAAGGGGAAACAAGGCTAAGGCACGGCAACGCACGGCTAGGCAATGCACGGCAAGGCAAGGAAAAGGTAACGCAAGGCAAGGCACCTTGAGGCAAGGCAAGGCTGATGCACGACAACGCACGGCTAGGCAATGCATGGCAAGGCAAGGAAAGGGTAACGCAAGGCAAGGCACGGTCAGGCGAGGCAAGGCTAAGGCACGACAACGTAAGGCTAGGCAATGCACGAAAGGCAAGCAAAGGGTAACGGAAGGCAAGGAAGGCAAGGGAAAGCAGGGGAAGGCAAGGGTAACGGAAGGTACGGCACGGTAAGGGGAAACAAGGCTAAGGCACGACAACGCAGGGCTAGGCAATGCACGGCAAGGCAAGGAAAGGGTAACGCAAGGCAAGGCACGGTTTGGGGAGGCAAGGCTAAGGCACGACAACGCAAGTCTAGGCAATGCACGGAAGGCAAGCAAAGAGTAACGGAAGGCAAGGAATGCAAGGCAAAGCAAGGCAACGCAAGCAAGGCTATGGCAAGGTGAAAAAAGGCTAAGGCACGACCACGCAAGGCTAGGCAATGCACGGAAGGCAAGCAAAGAGTAAAGGAAGGCAAGGAAGGCAAGGCAAAGCAAGGCAACGCAAGCAAGGCTATGGCAAGGTGAAAAACGGCTAAGACACGACAACGCAAGGCTAGGCAATGCACGGAAGGCAAGCAAAGAGTAACGGAAGGCAAGGGAAAGCAAGGCAAGGCAAGGGTAACGGAAGGAACGGCACGGCAAGGGGAAACAAGGCTAAGGCACGACAACGCACGGCTAGGCAATGCACGGCAAGGCAAGGAAAGGGTAACGCAAGGCAAGGCACGGTGAGGCAAGGCAAGGCTAATGCACGACAACGCACGGCTAGGCAATGCACGGCAAGGCAAGGAACGGGTAACGCAAGGCAAGGCACGGTCAGGCGAGGCAAGGCTAAGGCACGACAACGCAAGGCTAGGCAATGCACGGAAGGCAAGCAAAGAGTAACGGAAGGGAAGGAAGGCAAGGGAAACGAGGGGAAGGCAAGGGTAACGGAAGGAACGGCACGGTAAGGGGAAACAAAGCTAAAGCACGACAACGCAGGGCTAGGCAATGCACGGCAAGGCAAGGAAAGGGTAATGCAAGGCAAGGCACGGTCAGGCAAGGCAAGGCTAAGGCACGACAACGCAAGGCTAGGCAACAAAAGCACGGCTAGGCAAGGAAAGAGTAACGGAAGGAAAGGAAGGCAAGGCAAAGCAAGGCAAGGCAAGTGTAACAAAAGGCACGGCACGGCAAGGGGAAACAAGGCTAAGGCACGGCAACGCAAGGCTAAGCAATGCACGGCCAGGCAAGGAAAGGGTAACGCAAGGCAAGGCACAGTAATGCAAGGCGAGGCTAATGCACCACAACGCACGGCTAGGCAATGCATGGCAATGCAAGGAAAGGGTAATGCAAGGCAAGGCACGGTTAGGCGAGGCAAGGCTAAGGCACGACAACGCAAGGCTAGGCAATGCTCGGAAGGCAAGCAAAGAGTAACGGAACACAAGGAAGGCAAGGGAAAGCAAGGCAAGGCAAGGTTAACGTAAGGAACGGCACGGCAAGGGGAAACAAGGCTAAGGCACGGTAACGCACGGCTAGGCAATGCACGGCAAGGCAAGGAAAGGGTAACGCAAGGCAAGGCACGGTTTGGGGAGGCAAGGCTAATGCACGACAACGCAAGGCTAGGCAGTGCACGGCTAGGCAAGGAAAGAGTAACGGAAGGAAAGGAAAGCAAGGCAAAGCAAGGCAAGGCAAGTGTAACAAAAGGCACGGCACGGCAAGGGGAAACAAGGCTAAGGCACGACAACGCAAGGCTACGCAATGCACGGAAGGCAAGCAAAGAGTAACGGAAGGCAAGGAATGCAAAGGAAAGCAGGGGAAGGCAAGGGTAACGAAAGGAACGGCACGGTAAGGGGAAACAAGGCTAAGGCACGACAACACAGTTCTAGGCAATGCAGGGCAAGGCAAGGAAAGGGTAACGCAAGGCAAGGCACGGTTTGGGGAGGCAAGGCTAAGGCACGACAACGCAAGGCTAGGCAATGCACGGAATGCAAGCAAAGAGTAACGGAAGGCAAGGAAGGCAAGGGAAAGCAAGGCAAGGCAAGGGTAACGGAAGGAACGGCACGGCAAGGGGAAACAAGGCTAAGGCACGGCAACGCAGGGCTAGGCAATGCACGGCAAGTCAAGGAAAGGGTAACGGAAGGCAAGGCACGGTGAGGCAAGGCAAAGCTGATGCATGACAACGCACAGCTAGGCAATGCACGGCAAGGCAAGGAAATGGTATCGCAAGGCAAGGCACGGTCAGGCGAGGCAAGGCTAAGGCACGACAACGCAAGGCTAGGCAATGCACGGAAGGCAAGCAAAGAGTAACGGAAGGCAAGGAAGGCAAGGGAAAGCAGGGGAAGGCAAGCGTAACGGAAGGAACGGCACGGTAAGGGGAAACAAGGATAAGGCACGACAACGCAGGGCTAGGCAATGCACGGCAAGGCAAGGAAAGGGTAACGCAAGGCAAGGCACGGTCAGGCGAGGCAAGGGTAATGCACGACAACGCAAGGCTACGCAGTGCACGGCTAGGCAAGGAAAGAGTAACGGAAGGAAATAAAGGCAAGGCAAACAAGGCAAGGCAAGTGTAACAAAAGGCACGGCACGGCAAGGGGAAACAAGGCTAAGACACGGCAACGCAAGGCTAAGCAATGAACGGCCAGGCAACGAAAGGGTAACGCAAGGCAAGGCACGGTAAGGCAAGGCGAGGCTAATGCACGACAACGCAAGGCTAGGCAATTCACGGCAAGGCAAGGAAAGGGTAACGCAAGGCAAGGCACGGTCAGGCGAGGGAAGGCTAAGGCACGACTACGCAAGGCTAGGCAATGCACGGAAGGCAAGCAAAGAGTAACGGAAGGCAAGGAATGCAAGGGAAAGCAGGGGAAGGCAAGGGTAACGAAAGGAACGGCACGGCAAGGGGAAACAAGGCTAAGGCACGACAACACAGGGCTAGGCAATGCAGGGCAAGGGAAGGAAAGGGTAACGGAAGGCAAGGCACGGTTTGGGGAGGCAAGGCTAATGCACGACAACGCAAGGCTAGGCAATGCACGGAAGGCAAGCAAAGAGTAACGGAAGGCAAGGAATTCAAGGCAAAGCCAGGCAACGCAAGCAAGGCTATGGCAAGGTGAAAAAAGGCTAAGGCACGACCACGCAAGGCTAGGCAATGCACGGAAGGCAAGCAAAGAGTAACGGAAGGCAAGGAAGGCAAGGGAAAGCAAGGCAAGGGTAACGGAAGGAACGGCACGGCAAGGGCAAACAAGGCTAAGGCACGACAACGAACGGCTAGGCAATGCAGGGCAAGGCAAGGTAAGGGTAACGCAAGGCAAGGCACGGTCAGGCGAGGCAAGGCTAAGGCACGACAACGCAAGGCTAGGCAATGCACGGAAGGCAAGCAAAGAGTAACGGAAGGCAAGGAAGGCAAGGGAAAGCAGGGGAAGGCAAGGGTAACGGAAGGAACGGCACGGTAAGGGGAAACAAGGCTAAGGCACGACAACGCAAGGCTAGGCAATGCACGGAAGGCAAGCAAAGAGTAACGGAAGGCAAGGAATGCAAGGCAAAGCAAGGCAACGCAAGCAAGTCTATGGCAAGGTGAAAAAAGGCTAAGGCACGACCACGCAAGGCTAGGCAATGCACGGAAGGCAAGCAAAGAGTAACGGAAGGCAAGGAATTCAAGGAAAAGCAAGGCAACGCAAGCAAGGCTATAGCAAGGTGAAAAAAGGCTAAGGCACGACCACGCAAGGCTAGGCAATGCACGGAAGGCAAGCAAAGAGTAACGGAAGGGAAGGAAGGCAATGCAAAGCAAGGCAACGCAAGCAAGGCTATGGCAAGGTGAAAAAAGGCTAAGGCACGACCACGCAAGGCTAGGCAATGCACGGAAGGGATGCAAAGAGTAACGGAAGGCAAGGAAGGCAAGGCAAAGCAAGGCAACGCAAGCTAGGCTATGGCAAGGTGAAAAAAGGCTAAGACACGACAACGCAAGGCTAACGGAAGGCAAGGAAGGCAAGGCAAAGCAAGGCAACGCAAGCAGGCTATGCAAGGTGAAAAAAGGCTAAGACACGACAACGCAAGGCTAGGCAATGCACGGAAGGCAAGCAAAGAGTAACGGAAGGCAAGGAAGGCAAGGGAAAGCAAGGCAAGGGTAACGGAAGGAAGGGCACGGCAAGGGCAAACAAGGCTAAGGCACGACAACGACCGGCTAGGCAATGCACTGCAAGGCAAGGAAAGGGTAACGCAAGGCAAGGCACGGTCAGGCGAGGCAAGGCTAAGGCACGACTACGCAAGGCTAGGCAATGCACGGAAGGCAAGCAAAGAGTAACGGAAGGCAAGGAATGCAAGGGAAAGCAGGGGAAGGCAAGGGTAACGAAAGGAACGGCACGGTAAGGGGAAACAAGGCTAAGGCACGACAACACAGGGCTAGGCAATGCAGGGCAAGGCAAGGAAAGGGTAACGCAAGGCAAGGCACGGTTTGGGGAGGCAAGGCTAATGCACGACAACGGAAGGATAGGCAGTGCACGGCTAGGCAAGGAAAGAGTAACGGAAGGAAAGGAAGGCAAGGCAAAGCAAGGCAAGGCAAGTGTAACAAAAGGCACGCAACGGCAAGGGGAAACAAGGCTAAGGCACGACAACACACGGCTAGGTAATTCACGGAAGGCAAGGAAAGGGTAACGCAAGGCAAGGCACGGTAAGGCAAGACAAGGCTAATGCACGACAACGCACGGCTAGGCAATGCACGGCAAGGCAAGGAAAGGGTAACGGAAGGAACGGCACGGTCAGGCGAGGCAAGGCTAAGGCACGACAACGCAAGGCTAGGCAATGCAGGGAAGGCAAGCAAAGAGTAACGGAAGGCAAGGAAGGCAAGGGAAACCAAGGCAAGGCAAAGATAACGGAAGGAACGGCTCGGCAAGGGGAAACAAGGCTAAGGCAAGGCAACGCAGGGCTAGGCAATGCACGGTAAGGCAAGGAAAGGGTAACGCAAGGCAAGGCACTGTCAGGCGAGGCAAAGCTAATGCACGACATCGCAAGGCTAGGCAGTGCACGGCTAGGCAAGGAAAGAGTAATGGAAGGAAAGGAAGGCAAGGAAAAGCATGGCAAGGCAAGTGTAACAACAGGCACGGCACGGCAAGGGGAAACAAGGCTAAGGCACGACAACGCAAGGCTAGGCAATGCACGGAAGGCAAGCAAAGAGTAACGGAAGGCAAGGAATGCAAAGGAAAGCAGGGGAAGGCAAGGGTAACGAAAGGAACGGCACGGTAAGGGGAAACAAGGCTAAGGCACGACAACACAGGGGTAGGCAATGCAGGGCAAGGCAAGGAAAGGGTAACGCAAGGCAAGGCACGGTTTGGGGAGGCAAGGCTAATGCACGACAACGCAAGGCTAGGCAATGCACGGAAGGCAAGCAAAGAGTAACGGAAGGCAAGGAAGGCAAGGGAAAGCAAGGCAAGGCAAGGGTAACGGAAGGAACGGCACGACAAGGGGAAACAAGGCTAAGGCACGGCAACGCACGGCTAGGCAATGCACGGCCAGGCAAGGAAAGGGTAACGCAAGGCAAGGCACGGTGAGGCAAGGCAAGGCTGATGCACGACAACGCACGGCTAGGCAATGCACGGCAAGGCAAGGAAAGGGTAACGCAAGGCAAGGCACGGTCAGGCGAGGCAAGGCTAAGGCACGACAACGCAAGGCTAGGCAATGCACGGAAGGCAAGCAAAGAGTAACGGAAGGCAAGGAAGGCAAGGGAAAGCAGGGGAAGGGAAGGGTAACGGAAGGAACGGCTCGGCAAGGGGAAACAAGGCTAAGGCACGGTAACGAAGGGCTAGGCAATGCACGGTAAGGCAAGGAAAGGGTAACGCAAGGCAAGGCACGGTCAGGCGAGGCAAGGGTAATGCACGAAAACGCAAGGCTACGCAGTGCACGGCTAGGCAAGGAAAGAGTAACGGAAGGAAAGGAAGGCAAGGCAAAGCAAGGCAAGGCAAGTGTAACAAAAGGCACGGCACGGCAAGGGGAAACAAGGCTAAGGCACGGCAACGCAAGACTAAGCAATGCACGGCCAGGCAAGGAAAGGGTAACGCAAGGCAAGGCACTGTCAGGCGAGGCAAGGCTAAGGCACGACAACGCAAGGCTAGGCAATGCACGGAAGGCAAGCAAAGAGTAACGGAAGGCAAGGAAGGCAAGGCAAAGCAAGGCAAAGCAAGCAAGTCTATGGCAAGGTGAAACAAGGCTAAGGCACCACAACGCACGGCTAGACAATGCACGGCCGGCCAAGGAAAAGGTAACGCAATGCAAGGCACTCTGAGGCAAGGCAAGGCTAATGCACGACAGCGCAAGGCTAGGCAATGCACGGAAGGCAAGCAAAGAGTAACGGAAACCAAGGAAGGCAAGGGAAAGCAAGGCAAGGCAAGGGTAACGGAAGGAACGGCACGGTAAGGGGAAACAAGGCTAAGGCACGACAACACAGGGCTAGGCAATGCAGGGCAAGGCAAGGAAAGGGTAACGCAAGGCAAGGCACCTTGAGGCAAGGCAAGGCTAATGCACGACAACGCAAGGCTAGGCAATGCACGGCAAGGCAAGGAAAGGGTAACGCAAGGCAAGGCACGGTCAGGCAAGGTAAGGCTAAGGCACGACAACGCAAGGCTAGACAATGCACGAAAGGCAAGCAAAGAGTAACGAAAGGCAAGGAAGGCAAGGGAAAGCAGGGGAAGGCAAGGGTAACGGAAGGAACGGCACGGTAAGGGGAAACAAGGCTAAGGCACGACAACGCAGGGCTAGGCAATGCACGGCAAGGCAAGGAAAGGGTAACGCAAGGCAAGGCACTGTCAGGCGAGGCAAAGCTAATGCACGACATCGCAAGGCTAGGCAGTGCACGGCTACGCAAGGAAAGAGTAACGGAAGGAAAGGAAGGCAAGGCAAAGCACGGCAAGGCAAGTGTAACAACAGGCACGGCACGGCAAGGGGAAACAAGGCTAAGGCACGACAACGCAAGGCTAGGCAATGCACGGAAGGCAAGCAAAGAGTAACGGAAGGCAAGGAAAGCAAGGGAAAGCAAGGCAAGGCAAGGGTAACGGAAGGAACGGCACGGCAAGGGGAAACAAGGCTAAGGCACGACAACGCAGGGCTAGGCAATGCACGGCAAGGCAAGGAAAGGGTAACGCAAGGCAAGGCACGGTTTGGGGAGGCAAGGCTAATGCACGACAACCCAAGGCTAGGCAATGCACGGAAGGCAAGCAAAGAGTAACGGAAGGCAAGGAAGGCAAGGGAAAGCAGGGGAAGGCAAGGGTAACGGAAGGAACGGCACGGTAAGGGGAAACAAGGCTAAGGCACGACAACGCAGGGCTAGGCAATGCACGGCAAGGCAAGGAAAGGGTAACGCAAGGCAAGGCACGGTCAGGCGAGGCAAGGGTAATGCACGACAACGCAAGGCTACGCCGTGCACGGCTAGGCAAGGAAAGAGTAACGGAAGGAAATAAAGGCAAGGCAAACAAGGCAAGGCAAGTGTAACAAAAGGCACGGCACGGCAAGGGGAAACAAGGCTAAGACACGGCAACGCAAGGCTAAGCAATTAACGGCCAGGCAACGAAAGGGTAACGCAAGGCAAGGCACGGTAAGGCAAGGCGAGGCTAATGCACGACAACGCAAGGCTAGGCAATTCACGGCAAGGCAAGGAAAGGGTAACGCAAGGCAAGGCACGGTCAGGCGAGGGAAGGCTAAGGCACGACTACGCAAGGCTAGGCAATGCACGGAAGGCAAGTAAAGAGTAACGGAAGGCAAGGAATGCAAGGGAAAGCAGGGGAAGGCAAGGGTAACGAAAGGAACGGCAAGGCAAAGGGAAACAAGGCTAAGGCATGACAACGCAAGGCTTGGCAATGCAGGGCAAGGGAAGGAAAGGGTAACGGAAGGAAAGGCACGGTTTGGGGAGGCAAGGCTAATGCACGACAACGCAAGGCTAGGCAATGCACGGAAGGCAAGCAAAGAGTAACGGAAGGCAAGGAATTCAAGGCAAAGCCAGGCAACGCAAGCAAGGCTATGGCAAGGTGAAAAAAGGCTAAGGCACGACCACGCAAGGCTAGGCAATGCACGGAAGGCAAGCAAAGAGTAACGGAAGGCAAGGAAGGCAAGGGAAAGCAAGGCAAGGGTAACGGAAGGAACGGCACGGCAAGGGCAAACAAGGCTAAGGCACGACAACGAACGGCTAGGCAATGCAGGGCAAGGCAAGGTAAGGGTAACGCAAGGCAAGGCACGGTCAGGCGAGGCAAGGCTAAGGCACGACAACGCAAGGCTAGGCAATGCACGGAAGGCAAGCAAAGAGTAACGGAAGGAAATGAAAGTAAGGGAAAGCAAGGGAAGGCAAGGGTAACGAAAGGAACGGCACGGTAAGGGGAAACAAGGCTAAGGCACGACAACGCAAGGCTAGGCAATGCACGGAAGGCAAGCAAAGAGTAACGGAAGGCAAGGAATGCAAGGCAAAGCAAGGCAACGCAAGCAAGGCTATGGCAAGGTGAAAAAAGGCTAAGGCACGACCACGCAAGGCTAGGCAATGCACGGAAGGCAAGCAAAGAGTAACGGAAGGCAAGGAATTCAAGGAAAAGCAAGGCAACGCAAGCAAGGCTATAGCAAGGTCAAAAAAGGCTAAGGCACGACCACGCAAGGCTAGGCAATGCACGGAAGGCAAGCAAAGAGTAACGGAAGGGAAGGAAGGCAATGCAAAGCAAGGCAACGCAAGCAAGGCTATGGCAAGGTGAAAAAAGGCTAAGGCACGACCACGCAAGGCTAGGCAATGCACGGAAGGGATGCAAAGAGTAACGGAAGGCAAGGAAGGCAAGGCAAAGCAAGGCAACGCAAGCTAGGCTATGGCAAGGTGAAAAAAGGCTAAGACACGACAACGCAAGGCTAGGCAATGCAGGGCAAGGCAAGCAAAGAGTAACGGAAGGCAAGGAATGCAAGGCAAAGCAAGGCAACGCAAGCAAGGCTATGGCAAGGTGAAAAAAGGCTAAGACACGACAACGCAAGGCTAGGCAATGCACGGAAGGCAAGCAAAGAGTAACGGAAGGCAAGGAAGGCAAGGGAAAGCAAGGCAAGGGTAACGGAAGTAACGGCACGGCAAGGGCAAACAAGGCTAAGGCACGACAACGACCGGCTAGGCAATGCACTGCAAGGCAAGGAAAGGGTAATGCAAGGCAAGGCACGGTCAGGCGAGGCAAGGCTAAGGCACGACTACGCAAGGCTAGGCAATGCACGGAAGGCAAGCAAAGAGTAACGGAAGGCAAGGAATGCAAGGGAAAGCAGGGGAAGGCAAGGGTAACGAAAGGAACGGCACGGTAAGGGGAAACAAGGCTAAGGCACGACAACGCAGGGCTAGGCAATGCAGGGCAAGGCAAGGTAAGGGTAACGCAAGGCAAGGCACGGTCAGGCGAGGCAAGGCTAATGCACGACAACGGAAGGATAGGCAGTGCACGGCTAGGCAAGGAAAGAGTAACGGAAGGAAAGGAAGGCAAGGCAAAGCAAGGCAAGGCAAGTGTAACAAAAGGCAAGGCACGGCAAGGGGAAACAAGGCTAAGGAACGGCAACGCACGGCTAGGAAATGCACGGCCAGGCAAGGAAAGTGTAACGCAAGGCAAGGCACGGTAAGGCAAGACAAGGCTAATGCACGACAACGCACGGCTAGGCAATGCACGGCAAGGCAAGGAAAGGGTAACGCAAGGCACGGCACGGTCAGGCGAGGCAAGGCTAATGCACGACAACGCAAGGCTAGGCAATGCACGGAAGGCAAGCAAAGAGCAACGGAAGGCAAGGAAGGCAAGGGAAACCAAGGCAAGGCAAGGGTAACGGAAGGAACGGCTCGGCAAGGGGAAACAAGGCTAAGGCAAGGCAACGCAAGGCTAGGCAATGCACGGTAAGGCAAGGAAAGGGTAACGCAAGGCAAGGCACTGTCAGGCGAGGCAAAGCTAATGCACGACATCGCAAGGCTAGGCAGTGCACGGCTAGGCAAGGAAAGAGTAATGGAAGGAAAGGAAGGCAAGGAAAAGCATGGCAAGGCAAGTGTAACAACAGGCACGGCACGGCAAGGGGAAACAAGGCTAAGGCACGACAACGCAAGGCTAGGCAATGCACGGAAGGCAAGCAAAGAGTAACGGAAGGCAAGGAATGCAAAGGAAAGCAGGGGAAGGCAAGGGTAACGAAAGGAACGGCACGGTAAGGGGAAACAAGGCTAAGGCACGACAACACAGGGGTAGGCAATGCAGGGCAAGGCAAGGAAAGGGTAACGCAAGGCAAGGCACGGTTTGGGGAGGCAAGGCTAAGGCACGACAACGCAAGGATAGGCAATGCACGGAAGGCAAGCAAAGAGTAACGGAAGGCAAGGAAGGCAAGGGAAAGCAAGGCAAGGCAAGGGTAACCGAAGGAACGGCACGACAAGGGGAAACAAGGCTAAGACACGACAATGCACGGCTAGGCAAGGCACGGCAAGGCAAGGAAAGGGTAACGCAAGGCAAGGCACGGTCAGGCGAGGCAAGGCTAAGGCACGACAACGCACGGTTAGGCAATGCACGGCAAGGCAAGGAAAGGGTAAAGCAAGGGAAGGAACGGTCAGGCGAGATAAGGCTAAGGCACGACAACGCAAGGCTAGGCAATGCACGGAAGGCAAGCAAAGAGTAACGGAAGGCAAGGAAGGCAAGGGAAAGCAGGGGAAGGGAAGGGTAACGGAAGGAAAGGCTCGGCAAGGGGAAACAAGGCTAAGGCACGGTAACGAAGGGCTAGGCAATGCACGGTAAGGCAAGGAAAGGGTAACGCAAGGCAAGGCACGGTCAGGCGAGGCAAGGGTAATGCACGAAAACGCAAGGCTACGCAGTGCACGGCTAGGCAAGGAAAGAGTAACGGAAGGAAAGGAAGGCAAGGCAAAGCAAGGCAAGGCAAGTGTAACAAAAGGCACGGCACGGCAAGGGGAAACAAGGCTAAGGCACGGCAACGCAAGACTAAGCAATGCACGGCCAGGCAAGGAAAGGGTAACGCAAGGCAAGGCACGGTTAGGCGAGGCAAGGCTAAGGCACGACAACGCAAGGCTAGGCAATGCACGGAAGGCAAGCAAAGAGTAACGGAAGGCAAGGAATGCAAGGCAAAGCAAGGCAAAGCAAGCAAGTCTATGGCAAGGTGAAACAAGGCTAAGGCACCACAACGCACGGCAAGACAATGCACGGCCGGCCAAGGAAAAGGTAACGCAATGCAAGGCACTCTGAGGCAAGGCAAGGCTAATGCACGACAGCGCAAGGCTAGGCAATGCACGGAAGGCAAGCAAAGAGTAACGGAAACCAAGGAAGGCAAGGGAAAGCAAGGCAAGGCAAGGGTAACGGAAGGAACGGCACGGTAAGGGGAAACAAGGCTAAGGCACGACAACACAGGGCTAGGCAATGCAGGGCAAGGCAAGGAAAGGGTAACGCAAGGCAAGGCACCTTGAGGCAAGGCAAGGCTGATGCACGACAACGCACGGCTAGGCAATGCACGGCAAGGCAAGGAAAGGGTAACGCAAGGCAAGGCACGGTCAGGCAAGGCAAGGCTAAGGCACGACAACGCAAGGCTAGACAATGCACGAAAGGCAAGCAAAGAGTAACGAAAGGCAAGGAAGGCAAGGGAAAGCAGGGGAAGGCAAGGGTAACGGAAGGAACGGCAAGGTAAGGGGAAACAAAGCTAAGGCACGACAATGCAGGGCTAGGCAATGCACGGCAAGGTAAGGAAAGGGTAACGCAAGGCAAGGCACTGTCAGGCGAGGCAAAGCTAATGCACGACATCGCAAGGCTAGGCAGTGTACGGCTACGCAAGGAAAGAGTAACGGAAGGAAAGGAAGGCAAGGCAAAGCACGGCAAGGCAAGTGTAACAACAGGCACGGCACGGCAAGGGGAAACAAGGCTAAGGCACGACAACGCAAGGCTAGGCAATGCACGGAAGGCAAGCAAAGAGTAACGGAAGGCAAGGAAAGCAAGGGAAAGCAAGGGAAGGCAAGGGTAACGGAAGGAACGGCACGGCAAGGGGAAACAAGGCTAAGGCACGACAACACAGGGCTAGGCAATGCAGGGCAAGGCAAGGAAAGGGTAACGCAAGGCAAGGCACGGTTTGGGGAGGCAAGGCTAATGCACGACAACGCAAGGCTAGGCAATGCACGGAAGGCAAGCAAAGAGTAACGGAAGGCAAGGAATGCAAGGCAAAGCAAGGCAACGCAAGCAAGACTATGGCAAGGTGAAAAAAGGCTAAGGCACGACCACGCAAGGCTAGGCAATGCACGGAAGGCAAGCAAAGAGTAACGGAAGGCAAGGAAGGCAAGGCAAAGCAAGGCAACGCAAGCAAGGCTATGGCAAGGTGAAAAAAGGCTAAGACACGACAATGCAAGGCTAGGCAATGCACGGAAGGCAAGCAAAGAGTAACGGAAGGCAAGGAAGGCAAGGGAAAGCAAGGCAAGGGTAACGGAAGGAAGGGCACGGCAAGGGCAAACAAGGCTAAGGCACGACAACGACCGGCTAGGCAATGCACTGCAAGGCAAGGAAAGGTTAACGCCAGGCAAGGCACGGTCAGGCGAGGCAAGGCTAAGGCACGACTACGCAAGGCTAGGCAATGCACGGAAGGCAAGCAAAGAGTAACGGAAGGCAAGGAATGCAAGGGAAAGCAGGGGGTAACGGGAACACGGTAAGGGTAAGGCACGACAACACAGGAGGCAATGCAGGCAAGGCAAGGTAAGGGTAACGCAAGGCAAGGCACGGTCAGGCGAGGCAAGGCTAAGGCACGACACGCAAGGCTAGGCAATGCACGGAAGGCAAGCAAAGAGTAACGGAAGCAAGGAAGCAAGGGAAGCAAGGCAAGGTAACGGGGAACGGCACGGCAACGGGAAACAAGGCTAAGGCACGGTCAGCTAGGCAATGCAGGGCAAGGCAAGGCAAGGTAACGCAAGGCAAGGCACGGTTTGGGGAGGCAAGGCTAATGCACGACAACGGAAGGATAGGCAATGCACGGAAGGCAAGGAAAGAGTAACGGAAGGCAAGGAAGGCAAGGGAAAGCAAGGCAAGGCAAGTGTAACAAAAGGCACGGCACGGCAAGGGGAAACAAGGCTAAGGCACGGCAACGCACGGCTAGGCAATGCACGGCCAGGCAAGGAAAGGGTAACGCAAGGCAAGGCACGGCAATGCACGGCAAGGCAAGGAAAGGGTAACGCAAGGCACGGCACGGTCAGGCGAGGCAAGGCTAATGCACGACAACGCAAGGCTAGGCAATGCACGGAAGGCAAGCAAAGAGTAACGGAAGGCAAGGAAGGCAAGGGAAACCAAGGCAAGGCAAAGATAACGGAAGGAACGGCTCGGCAAGGGGAAACAAGGCTAAGGCAAGGCAACGCAGGGCTAGGCAATGCACGGTAAGGCAAGGAAAGGGTAACGCAAGGCAAGGCACTGTCAGGCGAGGCAAAGCTAATGCACGACATCGCAAGGCTAGGCAGTGCACGGCTAGGCAAGGAAAGAGTAATGGAAGGAAAGGAAGGCAAGGAAAAGCATGGCAAGGCAAGTGTAACAACAGGCACGGCACGGCAAGGGGAAACAAGGCTAAGGCACGACAACGCAAGGCTAGGCAATGCACGGAAGGCAAGCAAAGAGTAACGGAAGGCAAGGAATGCAAAGGAAAGCAGGGGAAGGCAAGGGTAACGAAAGGAACGGCACGGTAAGGGGAAACAAGGCTAAGGCACGACAACACAGGGGTAGGCAATGCAGGGCAAGGCAAGGAAAGGGTAACGCAAGGCAAGGCACGGTTTGGGGAGGCAAGGCTAATGCACGACAACGCAAGGCTAGGCAATGCACGGAAGGCACGCAAAGAGTAACGGAAGGCAAGGAAGGCAAGGGAAAGCAAGGCAAGGCAAGGGTAACGGAATGAATGGGACGGCAAGGGGAAACAAGGCTAAGGCACGACATCGAGCGGCTAGGCAATGCACGGCAACGCAAGGAAAGGGTAACGCAAGGCAAGGAACGGTCAGGCAAGGCAAGGCTGATGCACGACAACGCACGGCTAGGCAATGCACGGCAAGGCAAGGAAAGGGTAACGCAAGGCAAGGCACGGTCAGGCGAGGCAAGGCTAAGGCACGACAACGCAAGGCTAGGCAATGCACGGAAGGCAAGCAAAGAGTAACGGAAGGCAAGGAAGGCAAGGGAAAGCAGGGGAAGGGAAGGGTAACGGAAGGAACGGCTCGGCAAGGGGAAACAAGGCTAAGGCACGGTAACGAAGGGCTAGGCAATGCACGGTAAGGCAAGGAAAGGGTAACGCAAGGCAAGGCACGGTCAGGCGAGGCAAGGGTAATGCACGAAAACGCAAGGCTACGCAGTGCACGGCTAGGCAAGGAAAGAGTAACGGAAGGAAAGGAAGGCAAGGCAAAGCAAGGCAAGGCAAGTGTAACAAAAGGCACGGCACGGCAAGGGGAAACAAGGCTAAGGCACGGCAACGCAAGACTAAGCAATGCACGGCCAGGCAAGGAAAGGGTAACGCAAGGCAAGGCACTGTCAGGCGAGGCAAGGCTAAGGCACGACAACGCAAGGCTAGGCAATGCACGGAAGGCAAGCAAAGAGTAACGGAAGGCAAGGAATGCAAGGCAAAGCAAGGCAAAGCAAGCAAGTCTATGGCAAGGTGAAACAAGGCTAAGGCACCACAACGCAACGGCTAGACAATGCACGGCCGGCCAAGGAAAAGGTAACGCAATGCAAGGCACTCTGAGGCAAGGCAAGGCTAATGCACGACAGCGCAAGGCTAGGCAATGCACGGAAGGCAAGCAAAGAGTAACGGAAGGCAAGGAAGGCAAGGGAAAGCAAGGCAAGGCAAGGGTAACGGAAGGAACGGCACGGCAAGGGGAAACAAGGCTAGCACACGGCAACGCACGGCTAGGCAATGCACGGCAAGGCAAGGAGAAGGTAACGCAAGGCAAGGCACCTTGAGGCAAGGCAAGGCTGATGCACGAAAACGCACGGCTAGGCAATGCACGGCAAGGCAAGGAAAGGGTAACGCAAGGCAAGGCACGGTGAGGCGAGGCAAGGCTAAGGCACGACAACGCAAGGCTAGGCAATGCACGGAAGGCAAGCAAAGAGTAACGGAAGGCAAGGAAGGCAAGGGAAACCAAGGCAAGGCAAGGGTAACGGAAGGAACGGCTCGGCAAGGGGAAACAAGGCTAAGGCAAGGCAACGCAGGGCTAGGCAATGCACGGCAAGGCAAGGAAAGGGTAACGCAAGGCAAGGTACTGTCAGGCGAGGCAAAGCTAATGCACGACTTCGAAAGGCTAGGCAGTGCACGGCTAGGCAAGGAAAGAGTAATGGAAGGAAAGGAAGGCAAGGGAAATCAAGGGAAGGGAAGGGTAACGGAAGGAACGGCACGGCAAGGGGAAACAAGGCTAAGGCACGGCAACGGACGGCTAGGCAATGCACGGCAAGGCAAGGAAAAGGTAACGCAAGGCAAGGCACTCTGAGGCAAGGCAAGGCTAATGCACGACAGCGCAAGGCTAGGCAATGCACGGAAGGCAAGCAAAGAGTAACGGAAACCAAGGAAGGCAAGGGAAAGCAAGGCAAGGCAAGGGTAACGGAAGGAACGGCACGGCAAGGGGAAACAAGGCTAAGGCACGACAACGCACGGCTAGGCAATGCACGGCAAGGCAAGGAAAGGGTAACGCCAGGCAAGGCACGGTCAGGCAAGGCAAGGCTAATGCACGACAAGGCAAGGCTAGGCAGTGCACGGCAAGGCAAGGAAAGGGTAACGCAAGGCAAGGCACTGTCAGGCGAGGCAAGGCTAAGGCACGACAACGCAAGGCTAGGCAATGCACGGAAGGAAAGCGAAGAGTAA
Source organism: Macrotis lagotis (assembly GCF_037893015.1). Taxonomy (NCBI): domain Eukaryota; kingdom Metazoa; phylum Chordata; class Mammalia; order Peramelemorphia; family Peramelidae; genus Macrotis; species Macrotis lagotis. The sequence goes on along the minus strand of NW_027422258.1, from coordinate 89,008 downwards.
CGGAAGGCAAGGAAAGCAAGGGAAAGCAAGGGAAGGCAAGGGTAACGGAAGGAACGGCACGGCAAGGGGAAACAAGGCTAAGGCACGACAACACAGGGCTAGGCAATGCAGGGTAAGGCAAGGAAAGGGTAACGCAAGGCAAGGCACGGTTTGGGGAGGCAAGTCTAATGCACGACAACGCAAGGCTAGGCAATGCACGGAAAGCAAGCAAAGAGTAACGGAAGGCAAGGAATGCAAGGCAAAGCAAGGCAACGCAAGCAAGACTATGGCAAGGTGAAAAAAGGCTAAGGCACGACCACACAAGGCTAGGCAATGCACGGAAGGCAAGCAAAGAGTAACGGAAAGCAAGGAAGGAAAGGCAAAGCAAGGCAACGCAAGCAAGGCTATGGCAATGTGAAAAAAGGCTAAGACACGACAAGGCAAGGCTAGGCAATGCACGGAAGGCAAGCAAAGAGTAACGGAAGGCAAGGAAGGCAAGGGAAAGCAAGGCAAGGCAATGGTAACGGAAAGAACGGCACGGCAAGGGGAAACAAGGCTAAGGCACGACAACGCACTGCTAGGCAATGCACGGCAAGGCAAGGAAAGGGTAACGCAAGGCAAGTCACGGTCAGGCGAGGCAAGGCTAAGGCACGACAACGCAAGTCTAGGCAATGCACGGAAGGCAAGCAAAGAGTAACGGAACGCAAGGAAGGCAAGGGAAAGCAAGGCAAGGCAAGGTTACCGGAAGGAACGGCACGGCAAGGGGAAACAAGGCTAAGGCACGGCAACGCACGGCTAGGCAATGCAGGGCAAGGCAAGGAAAGGGTAACGCAAGGCAAGGCACGGTGAGGCAAGGCAAGGCTAATGCACGACAACGCACGGCTAGGCAGTGCACGGCTAGGCAAGGAAAGAGTAACGGAAGGAAAGGAAGGCAAGGCAAAGCAAGGCAAGGCAAGTGTAACAAAAGGCAAGGCACGGCAACGGGAAACAAGGCTAAGGAACGGCAATGCACGGCTAGGCAATGCACGGACAGGCAAGGAAAGGGTAACGCAAGGCAAGGCACGGTAAGGCAAGACAAGGCTAATGCACGACGACGCACGGCTAGGCAATGCACGGCAAGGCAAGGAAAGGGTAACGCAAGGCAAGGCACGGTCAGGAGAGGCAAGGCTAATGCACGACAACGCAAGGCTAGGCAATGCACGGAAGGCAAGCAAAGAGTAACGGAAGGCAAGGAAGGCAGGGGAAACCAAGGCAAGGCAAGGGTAACGGAAGGAACGGCTCGGCAAGGGGAAACAAGGCTAAGGCACGGCAACGCAGGGCTAGGCAATGCACGGCAAGGCAAGGAAAGGGTAACGCAAGGCAAGGCACGATTTGGGGAGGCAAGGCTAATGCACGACAACGCAAGGCTAGGCAATGCACGGAAGGCAAGCAAAGAGTAACGGAATGCAAGGAAGGCAAGGGAAAGCAAGGGAAGGCAAGGGTAACGGAAGGAACGGCACGGCAAGGGGAAACAAGGCTAAGGCACGGCAACGCACGGCTAGCAATGCACGGCAAGGCAAGGAAAGGGTAACGCAAGGCAAGGCACGGTGAGGCAAGGCAAGGCTGATGCACGACAACGCACGGCTAGGCAATGCACGGCAAGGCAAGGAAAGGGTAAAGCAAGGGAAGGCACGGTGAGGCAAGGCAAGGCTAATGCACGACAACGCACGGCTAGGTAATGCACGGAAGGCAAGAAAAGAGTAACGGAAGGGAAGGAAGGCAAGGGAAAGCGAGGGAAGGCAAGGGTAACGGAAGGAACGGCACGGCAAGGGGAAACAAAGCTAAAGCACGACAACGCAGGGCTAGGCAATGCACGGCAAGGCAAGGAAAGGGTAATGCAAGGCAAGGCACGGTCAGGCGAGGCAAGGGTAATGCACGACAACGCAAGCCTACGCAGTGCACGGCTAGGCAAGGAAAGAGTAACGGAAGGAAAGGAAGGCAAGGCAAAGCAAGGCAAGGCAAGTGTAACAAAAGGCACGGCACGGCAAGGGGAAACAAGGCTAAGGCACGGCAACGCAAGGCTAAGCAATGCACGGCCAGGCAAGGAAAGGGTAACGCAAGGCAAGGCACAGTAATGCAAAGCGAGGCTAATGCACGACAACGCACGGCTAGGCAATGCATGGCAATGCAAGGAAAGGGTAACGCAAGGCAAGGCACGGTTAGCCGAGGCAAGGCTAAGGCACGACAACGCAAGGCTAGGCAATGCTCGGAAGGCAAGCAAAGAGTAACGGAACGCAAGGAAGGCAAGGGAAAGCAAGGCAAGGCAAGGTTAACGGAAGGAACGGCACGGCAAGGGGAAACAAGGCTAAGGCACGGTAACGCAAGGCTAGGCAATGCAGGGCAAGGCAAGGAAATGGTAACGCAAGTCAAGGCACGGTTTGGGGAGGCAAGGCTAATGCACGACAACGCAAGGCTAGGCAATGCACGGAAGGCAAGCAAAGAGTAACGGAAGGCAAGGGAGGCAAGGGAAAGCAAGGCAAGGCAAGGGTAACGGAAGGAACGGCACGGCAAGGGGAAACAAGGCTAAGGCACGGCAACGCAGGGCTAGGCAATGCACGGCAAGGCAAGGAAAGGGTAACGGAAGGCAAGGCACTGTGAGGCAAGGCAAGGCTGATGCATGACAACACACAGCTAGGCAATGCACGGCAAGGCAAGGAAAGGGTAACGCAAGGCAAGGCACGGTCAGGCGAGGCAAGGCTAATGCACGACAACGCAAGGCTAGGCAATGCACGGAAGGCAAGCAAAGAGTAACGGAAGGCAAGGAAGGCAAGGGAAAGCAGGGGAAGGCAAGGGTAACGGAAGGAACGGCACGGTAAGGGGAAACAAGGCTAAGGCACGACAACGCAGGGCTAGGCAATGCACGGCAAGGCAAGGAAAGGGTAACGTAAGGAAAGGCACGGTCAGGCGAGGCAAGGGTAATGCACGACAACGCAAGGCTACGCAGTGCACGGCTAGGCAAGGAAAGAGTAACGGAAGGAAATAAAGGCAAAGCAAACAAGGCAAGGCAAGTGTAACAAAAGGCACGGCACGGCAAGGGGAAACAAGGCTAAGACACGGCAACGCAAGGCTAAGCAATGAACGGCCAGGCAACGAAAGGGTAACGCAAGGCAAGGCACGGTCAGGCGAGGCAAGGCTAAGGCACGACAACGCAAGGCTAGGCAATGCACGGAAGGCAAGCAAAGAGTAACGGTAGGCAAGGAATGCAAGGCAAAGCAAGGCAACGCAAGCAAGGCTATGGCAAGGTGAAAAAAGGCTAAGGCACGACCACGCAAGGCTAGGCAATGCACGGAAGGCAAGCAAAGAGTAACGGAAGGCAAGGAATGCAATGCAAAGCAAGGCAACGCAAGCAAGGCTATGGCAAGGTGAAAAAAGGCTAAGGCACGACCACGCAAGGCTAGGCAATGCACGGAAGGGAAGCAAAGAGTAACGGAAGGCAAGGAAGGCAAGGCAAAGCAAGGTAACGCAAGCAAGGCTATGGCAAGGTGAAAAAAGGCTAAGACACGACAACGCAAGGCTAGGCAATGCACGGAAGGCAAGCAAAGAGTAACGGAAGGCAAGGAAGGTAAGGGAAAGCAAGGCAAGGCAAGGGTAACGGAAGGAACGGCACGGCAAGGGCAAACAAGGCTAAGGCACGACAACGAACGGCTAGGCAATGCAGGGAAAGGCAAGGTAAGGGTAACGCAAGGCAAGGCACGGTCATGCGAGGCAAGGCTAAGGCACGACAACGCAAGGCTAGGCAATGCACGGAAGGCAAGCAAAGAATAACGGAAAGCAAGGAAGGCAAGGGAAAGCAAGGCAAGGCAAGGGTAACGGAAGGAACGGCAAGGCAAGGGGAAACAAGGCTAAGGCACGACAACGCAAGGCTAGGCAATGCACGGCAAGGCAAGGAAAGGGTAAAGCAAGGCAAGGCACGGTTTGGGGAGGCAAGGCTAATGCACGACAACGCAAAGCTAGGCAATGCACGGAAGGCAAGCAAAGAGTAACGGAAGGCAAGGAAGGCAAGGGAAAGCAAGGCAAGGGTAACGGAAGGAAGGGCACCTGCAAGGGCAAACAAGGCTAAGGCACGACAACGACCGGCTAGGCAATGCACTGCAAGGCAAGGAAAGGGTAACGCAAGGCAAGGCACGGTCAGGCGAGGCAAGGCTAAGGCACGACAACGCAAGGCTAGGCAATGCACGGAAGGCAAGCAAAGAGTAACGGAAGGCAAGGAATGCAAGGGAAGGCAGGGGAAGGCAAGGGTAACGAAAGGAACGGCACGGTAAGGGGAAACAAGGCTAAGGCACGACAACACAGGGCTAGGCAATGCAGGGCAAGGCAAGGTAAGGGTAACGCAAGGCAAGGCACGGTCAGGCGAGGCAAGGTTAAGGCACGACAACGCAAGGCTAGGCAATGCACGGAAGGCAAGCAAAGAGTAACGGAACTCAAGGAAGGCAAGGGAATGCAAGGCAAGGCAAGGTTAACGGAAGGAACGGCACGGCAAGGGGAAACAAGGCTAAGGCACGGTAACGCACGGCTAGGCAATGCAGGGCAAGGCAAGGAAATGGTAACGCAAGGCAAGGCACGGTAAGGCAAGACAAGGCTAATGCACGACAACGCACGGCTAGGCAATGCACGGCAAGGCAAGGAAAGGGTAACGCAAGGCACGGCACGGTCAGGCGAGGCAAGGCTAATGCACGACAACGCAAGGCTAGGCAATGCACGGAAGGCAAGCAAAGAGTAACGGAAGGCAAGGAAGGCAAGGGAAAGCAAGGCAAGGCAAGGATAACGGAAGGAACGGCTCGGCAAGGGGAAACAAGGCTAAGGCAAGGCAACGCAGGGCTAGGCAATGCACGGCAAGGCAAGGAAAGGGTAACGCAAGGCAAGGCACTGTCAGGCGAGGCAAAGCTAATGCACGACATCGCAAGGCTAGGCAGTGCACGGCTAGGCAAGGAAAGAGTAATGGAAGGAAAGGAAGGCAAGGAAAAGCATGGCAAGGCAAGTGTAACAACAGGCACGGCACGGCAAGGGGAAACAAGGCTAAGGCACGACAACGCAAGGCTAGGCAATGCACGGAAGGCAAGCAAAGAGTAACGGAAGGCAAGGAATGCAAAGAAAAGCAGGGGAAGGCAAGGGTAACGAAAGGAACGGCACGGTAAGGGGAAACAAGGCTAAGGCACGACAACACAGGGGTAGGCAATGCAGGGCAAGGCAAGGAAAGGGTAACGCAAGGCAAGGCACGGTTTGGGGAGGCAAGGCTAATGCACGACAACGCAAGGCTAGGCAATGCACGGAAGGCAAGCAAAGAATAACGGAAGGCAAGGGAAAGGAAGGCAAGGCAAGGGTAACGGAAGGAAGGGCACGGCAAGGGGAAACAAGGCTAAGGCACGGCAACGCACGGCTAGGCAATGCACGGCAAGGCAAGGAAAGGGTAACGCAAGGCAAGGCACGGTGAGGCAAGGCAAGGCTAATGCACGACAACGCACGGCTAGGCAATGCACGGAAAGGCAAGGAAAGGGTAACGCAAGGCAAGGAATGCAAGGGAAAGCAGGGGAATGCAAGGGTAACGAAAGGAACGGCACGGTAAGGGGAAACAAGGCTAAGGCACGACAACACAGGGCTAGGCAAAGCAGGGCAAGGCAAGGTAAGGGTAACGCAAGGCAAGGCACGGCCAGGCGAGGCAAGGCTAAGGCACGACAACGCAAGGCTAGGCAATGCACGGAAGGCAAGCAAAGAGTAACGGAAGGCAAGGAAGGCAAGGGAAAGCAAGGCAAGGCAAGGGTAACGGAAGGAACGGCACGGCAAGGGCAAACAAGGCTAAGGCACGACAACGAACGGCTAGGCAATGCACGGCAAGGCAAGGAAAGGGTAACGCAAGGCAAGGCACGGTCAGGCGAGGCAAGGCTAATGCACGACAACGCAAGGCTAGGCAATGCACGGAAGGCAAGCAAAGAGTAACGGAAGGCAAGGAAGGCAAGGCAAAGCAAGGCAAGGCAAGTGTAACAAAAGGACGGCACGGCAAGGGGAAACAAGGCTAAGGCACGACAACGCAAGGCTAGGCAATGCACGGAAGGCAAGCAAAGAGTAACGGAAGGCAAGGAATGCAAGGCAAAGCAAGGTAACGCAAGCAAGGCTATGGCAAGGTCAAAAAAGGCTAAGACACGACAACGCAAGGCTAGGCAATGCACGGAAGGCAAGCAAAGAGTAACGGAAGGCAAGGAAGGCAAGGGAAAGCAAGGCAAGGGTAACGGAAGGAACGGCACGGCAAGGGCAAACAAGGCTAAGGCACGACAACGAACGGCTAGGCAATGCAGGGCAAGGCAAGGAAAGGGTAACGCAAGGCAAGGCACGGTCAGGCGAGGCAAGGCTAATGCACGACAACGCAAGGCTAGGCAATGCACGGAAGGCAAGCAAAGAATAACGGAACGCAAGGAAGGCAAGGGAAAGCAAGGCAAGGCAAGGGTAACGGAAGGAACGGCACGGCAAGGGGAAACAAGGCTAAGGCACGGCAACGCAAGGCTAGGCAATGCAGGGCAAGGCAAGGAAAGGGTAACGCAAGGCAAGGCACGGTTTGGGGAGGCAAGGCTGATGCACGACAACGCAAGGCTAGGCAATGCACGGAAGGCAAGCAAAGAGTAACGGAAGGCAAGGAATGCAAGGAAAAGCAAGGCAACGCAAGCAAGGCTATGGCAAGGTGAAAAAAGGCTAAGGCACGACAACGCAAGGCTAGGCAATGCACGGAAGGCAAGCAAAGAGTAACGGAAGGCAAGGAAGTCAATGCAAAGCAAGGCAACGCAAGCAAGGCTATGGCAAGGTGAAAAAAGGCTAAGGCACGACCACGGAAGGCTAGGCAATGCACCGAAGGGAAGCAAAGAGTAACGGAAGCAAGGAAGGCAAGGCAAAGCAAGGCAACGCAAGCAAGGCTATGGCAAGGTGAAAAAAGGCTAAGACACGACAACGCAAGGCTAGGCAATGCACGGAAGGCAAGGAAAGAGTAACGGAAGGCAAGGAAGGCAAGGCAAAGCAAGGCAACGCAAGCAAGGCTATGGCAAGGTGAAAAAAGGCTAAGACACGACAACGCAAGGCTAGGCAATGCACGGAAGGCAAGCAAAGAGTAACGGAAGGCAAGGAAGGCAAGGGAAAGCAAGGCAAGGGTAACGGAAGGAAGGGCACGGCAAGGGCAAACAAGGCTAAGGCACGACAACGACCGGCTAGGCAATGCACTGCAAGGCAAGGAAAGGGTAACGCAAGGCAAGGCACGGTCAGGCGAGGCAAGGCTAAGGCACGACTACGCAAGGCTAGGCAATGCACGGAAGGCAAGCAAAGAGTAACGGAAGGCAAGGAATGCAAGGGAAAGCAGGGGAAGGCAAGGGTAACGAAAGGAACGGCACGGTAAGGGGAAACAAGGCTAAGGCACGACAACACAGGGCTAGGCAATGCAGGGCAAGGCAAGGTAAGGGTAACGCAAGGCAAGGCACGGTCAGGCGAGGCAAGGCTAAGGCACGACAACGCAAGGCTAGGCAATGCACGGAAGGCAAGCAAAGAGTAACGGAACGCAAGGAAGGCAAGGGAAAGCAAGGCAAGGCAAGGTTAACGGAAGGAACGGCACGGCAAGGGGAAACAAGGCTAAGGCACGGTAACGCACGGCTAGGCAATGCAGGGCAAGGCAAGGAAATGGTAACGCAAGGCAAGGCACGGTTTGGGGAGGCAAGGCTAATGCACGACAACGGAAGGATAGGCAGTGCACGGCTAGGCAAGGAAAGAGTAACGGAAGGAAAGGAAGGCAAGGCAAAGCAAGGCAAGGCAAGTGTAACAAAAGGCAAGGCACGGCAAGGGGAAACAAGGCTAAGGAACGGCAACGCACGACTAGGAAATGCACGGCCAGGCAAGGAAAGTGTAACGCAAGGCAAGGCACGGTAAGGCAAGACAAGGCTAATGCACGACAACGCACGGCTAGGCAATGCACGGCAAGGCAAGGAAAGGGTAACGCAAGGCACGGCACGGTCAGGCGAGGCAAGGCTAATGCACGACAACGCAAGGCTAGGCAATGCACGGAAGGCAAGCAAAGAGTAACGGAAGGCAAGGAAGGCAAGGGAAACCAAGGCAAGGCAAGGATAACGGAAGGAACGGCTCGGCAAGGGGAAACAAGGCTAAGGCAAGGCAACGCAGGGCTAGGCAATGCACGGCAAGGCAAGGAAAGGGTAACGCAAGGCAAGGCACTGTCAGGCGAGGCAAAGCTAATGCACGACATCGCAAGGCTAGGCAGTGCACGGCTAGGCAAGGAAAGAGTAATGGAAGGAAAGGAAGGCAAGGAAAAGCATGGCAAGGCAAGTGTAACAACAGGCACGGCACGGCAAGGGGAAACAAGGCTAAGGCACGACAACGCAAGGCTAGGCAATGCACGGAAGGCAAGCAAAGAGTAACGGAAGGCAAGGAATGCAAAGGAAAGCAGGGGAAGGAAAGGGTAACGAAAGGAACGGCACGGTAAGGGGAAACAAGGCTAAGGCACGACAACACAGGGGTAGGCAATGCAGGGCAAGGCAAGGAAAGGGTAACGCAAGGCAAGGCACGGTTTGGGGAGGCAAGGCTAATGCACGACAACGCAAGGCTAGGCAATGCACGGAAGGCAAGCAAAGAGTAACGGAAGGCAAGGAAGGCAAGGGAAAGCAAGGCAAGGCAAGGGTAACGGAAGGAACGGCACGGCAAGGGGAAACAAGGCTAAGGCACGGCAACGCACGGCTAGGCAATGCACGGCCAGGCAAGGAAAGGGTAACGCAAGGCAAGGCACGGTGAGGCAAGGCAAGGCTGATGCACGACAACGCACGGCTAGGCAATGCACGGCAAGGCAAGGAAAGGGTAACGCAAGGCAAGGCACGGTCAGGCGAGGCAAGGCTAAGGCACGACAACGCAAGGCTAGGCAATGCACGGAAGGCAAGCAAAGAGTAACGGAAGGCAAGGAATGCAAAGGAAAGCAGGGGAAGGCAAGGGTAACGGAAGGAACGGCACGATAAGGGGAAACAAGGCTAAGGCACGACAACACAGGGCTAGGCAACGCAGGGCAAGGCAAGGAAAGGGTAACGCAAGGCAAGGCACGGTTTGGGGAGGCAAGGCTAATGCACGACAACGAAAGGCTAGGCAATGCACGGAAGGCAAGCAAAGAGTTACGGAAACCAAGGAAGGCAAGGGAAAACAAGGGAAGGGAAGGGTAACGGAAGGAACGGCACGGCAAGGGGAAACAAGGCTAAGGCACGGCAACGCACGGCTAGGCAATGCACGGCAAGGCAAGGAAAAGGTAACGCAAGGCAAGGCACGGTGAGGCAAGGCAAGGCTGATGCACGACAACGCACGGCTAGGCAATGCATGGCAAGGCAAGGAAAGGGTAACGCAAGGCAAGGCACGGTCAGGCGAGGCAAGGCTAAGGCACGACAACTCAAGGCTAGGCAATGCACGGAAGGCAAGGAAAGGGTAACGGAAGGCAAGGAAGGCAAGGCAAAGCAGGGGAAGGCAAGGGTAACGGAAGGTACGGCACGGTAAGGGGAAACAAGGCTAAGGCACGACAACGCAGGGCTAGGCAATGCACGGCAAGGCAAGGAAAGGGTAACGCAAGGCAAGGCACGGTTTGGGGAGGCAAGGCTAAGGCACGACAACGCAAGTCTAGGCAATGCACGGAAGGCAAGCAAAGAGTAACGGAAGGCAAGGAATGCAAGGCAAAGCAAGGCAACGCAAGCAAGGCTATGGCAAGGTGAAAAAAGGCTAAGGCACGACAACGCAAGGCTAGGCAATGCACGGCAGGCAAGCAAAGAGTAACGGAAGGCAAGGAAGGCAAGGCAAAGCAAGGCAACGCAAGCAAGTTTATGGCAAGGTGAAAAAAGGCTAAGACACGACAACGCAAGGCTAGGCAATGCACGGAAGGCAAGCAAAGAGTAACGGAAGGCAAGGAAGGCAAAGCAAGGCAAGGCAAGGGTAACGGAAGGCACGGCACGGCAAGGGAAAACAAGGCTAAGGCACGGCAACGCACGGCTAGGCAATGCACGGCAAGGCAAGGAAAGGGTAACGCAAGGCAAGGCACGGTGAGGCGAGGCAAGGCTAAGGCACGACAACGCAAGGCTAGGCAATGCACGGAAGGCAAGCAAAGAGTAACGGAAGGGAAGGAAGGCAAGGGAAACGAGGGGAAGGCAAGGGTAACGGAAGGAACGGCACGGTAAGGGGAAACAAAGCTAAAGCACGACAACGCAGGGCTAGGCAATGCACGGCAAGGCAAGGAAAGGGTAACGCAAGGCAAGGCACAGTAGGCACGGTCAGGCAAGGCAAGGGTAATGCACGACAACGCAAGCCTACGCAGTGCACGGCTAGGCAAGGAAAGAGTAACGGAAGGAAAGGAAGGCAAGGCAAAGCAAGGCAAGGCAAGTGTAACAAAAGGCACGGCACGGCAAGGGGAAACAAGGCTAAGGCACGGCAACGCAAGGCTAAGCAATGCACGGCCAGGCAAGGAAAGGGTAACGCAAGGCAAGGCACAGTAATGCAAGGCGAGGCTAATGCACGACAACGCACGGCTAGGCAATGCATGGCAATGCAAGGAAAGGGTAATGCAAGGCAAGGCACGGTTAGGCGAGGCAAGGCTAAGGCACGACAACGCAAGGCTAGGCAATGCTCGGAAGGCAAGCAAAGAGTAACGGAACACAAGGAAGGCAAGGGAAAGCAAGGCAAGGCAAGGTTAACGGAAGGAACGGCACGGCAAGGGGAAACAAGGCTAAGGCACGGTAACGCACGGCTAGGCAATGCAGGGCAAGGCAAGGAAATGGTAACACAAGTCAAGGCACGGTTTGGGGAGGCAAGGCTAATGCACGACAACGCAAGGCTAGGCAGTGCACGGCTAGGCAAGGAAAGTGTAACGGAAGGAAAGGAAGGCAAGGCAAAGCAAGGCAAGGCAAGTGTAACAAAAGGTAAGGCACGGCAAGGGGAAACAAGTCTAAGGCACGACAAGGCAAGGCTACGCAATGCACGGAAGGCAAGCAAAGAGTAACGGAAGGCAAGGAATGCAAAGGAAAGCAGGGGAAGGCAAGGGTAACGAAAGGAACGGCACGGTAAGGGGAAACAAGGCTAAGGCACGACAACACAGTTCTAGGCAATGCAGGGCAAGGCAAGGAAAGGGTAACGCAAGGCAAGGCACGGTCAGGCGAGGCAAGGCTAAGGCACGACAACGCAAGGCTAGGCAATGCACGGAAGGCAAGCAAAGAGTAACGGAAGGCAAGGAAGGCAAGGGAAAGCAAGGCAAGGCAAGGGTAACGGAAGGAACGGCACGGCAAGGGGAAACAAGGCTAAGGCACGACAACGCAGGGCTAGGCAATGCACGGCAAGGCAAGGAAAGGGTAACGGAAGGCAAGGCACGGTGAGGCAAGGCAAAGCTGATGCATGACAACGCACAGCTAGGCAATGCACGGCAAGGCAAGGAAATGGTAACGCAAGGCAAGGCACGGTCAGGCGAGGCAAGGCTAAGGCACGACAACGCAAGGCTAGGCAATGCACGGAAGGCAAGCAAAGAGTAACGGAAGGCAAGGAAGGCAAGGGAAAGCAGGGGAAGGCAAGCGTAACGGAAGGAACGGCACGGCAAGGCTAAGGGGAAACAAGGGGAAACAAGGCTAAGCACGCAACGCAAGGCTAAGGCACGACAACGCAAGGGGCTAAGGCAAGGCAATGCACGGGAAGGCAAGGCAAGGGAATGCAAGCAAGGGTAACGCAACGGCAAGGCACGGCAATGGCGAAGGCAAGGCTAATGCACGACAACGCAAGGCTAGGCAATGCACGGAAGGCAAGCAAAGAGTAACGGAAGGCAAGGAAGGCAAGGCAAAGCAAGGCAACGGAAGCAAGGCTATGGCAAGGTGAACAAAGGCTAAGGCACGACAACGCAAGGCTAGGCAATGCACGGAAGGCAAGCAAAGAGTAACGGAAGGCAAGGAAGGCAAGGGAAAGCAAGGCAAGGGTAACGGAAGGAACGGCACGGCAAGGGCAAACAAGGCTAAGGCACGACAACGAACGGCTAGGCAATGCAGGGCAAGGCAAGGAAAGGGTAACGCAAGGCAAGGCACGGTCAGGCGAGGCAAGGCTAAGGCACGACAACGCAAGGCTAGGCAATGCACGGAAGGCAAGCAAAGAGTAACGGAAGGCAAGGAAGGCAAGGGAAAGCAGGGGAAGGCAAGGGTAACGGAAGGAACGGCACGGTAAGGGGAAACAAGGCTAAGGCACGACAACGCAAGGCTAGGCAATGCACGGAAGGCAAGCAAAGAGTAACGGAAGGCAAGGAATGCAAGGCAAAGCAAGGCAACGCAAGCAAGGCTATGGCAAGGTGAAAAAAGGCTAAGGCACGACCACGCAAGGCTAGGCAATGCACGGAAGGCAAGCAAAGAGTAACGGAAGGCAAGGAATTCAAGGAAAAGCAAGGCAACGCAAGCAAGGCTATAGCAAGGTGAAAAAAGGCTAAGGCACGACCACGCAAGGCTAGGCAATGCACGGAAGGCAAGCAAAGAGTAACGGAAGGGAAGGAAGGCAATGCAAAGCAAGGCAACGCAAGCAAGGCTATGGCAAGGTGAAAAAAGGCTAAGGCACGACCACGCAAGGCTAGGCAATGCACGGAAGGGAAGCAAAGAGTAACGGAAGGCAAGGAAGGCAAGGCAAAGCAAGGCAACGCAAGCTAGGCTATGGCAAGGTGAAAAAAGGCTAAGACACGACAACGCAAGGCTAGGCAATGCACGGAAGGCAAAAAAAGAGTAACGGAAGGCAAGGAAGGCAAGGCAAAGCAAGGCAACGCAAGCAAGGCTATGGCAAGGTGAAAAAAGGCTAAGACACGACAACGCAAGGCTAGGCAATGCACGGAAGGCAAGCAAAGAGTAACGGAAGGCAAGGAAGGCAAGGGAAAGCAAGGCAAGGGTAACGGAAGGAAGGGCACGGCAAGGGCAAACAAGGCTAAGGCACGACAACGACCGGCTAGGCAATGCACTGCAAGGCAAGGAAAGGGTAACGCAAGGCAAGGCACGGTCAGGCGAGGCAAGGCTAAGGCACGACTACGCAAGGCTAGGCAATGCACGGAAGGCAAGCAAAGAGTAACGGAAGGCAAGGAATGCAAGGGAAAGCAGGGGAAGGCAAGGGTAACGAAAGGAACGGCACGGCAAGGGGAAACAAGGCTAAGGCACGACAACACAGGGCTAGGCAATGCAGGGCAAGGCAAGGAAAGGGTAACGCAAGGCAAGGCACGGTCAGGCGAGGCAAGGCTAAGGCACGACAACGCAAGGCTAGGCAATGCACGGAAGGCAAGCAAAGAGTAACGGAACGCAAGGAAGGCAAGGGAATGCAAGGCAAGGCAAGGTTAACGGAAGGAACGGCACAGCAAGGGGAAACAAGGCTAAGGCACGGTAACGCACGGCTAGGCAATGCAGGGCAAGGCAAGGAAATGGTAACGCAAGGCAAGGCACGGTTTGGGGAGGCAAGGCTAATGCACGACAACGGAAGGATAGGCAGTGCACGGCTAGGCAAGGAAAGAGTAACGGAAGGAAAGGAAGGCAAGGCAAAGCAAGGCAAGGCAAGTGTAACAAAAGGCAAGGCACGGCAAGGGGAAACAAGGCTAAGGCACGGCAACGCACGGCTAGGAAATGCACGGCCAGGCAAGGAAAGTGTAACGCAAGGCAAGGCACGGTAAGGCAAGACAAGGCTAATGCACGACAACGCACGGCTAGGCAATGCACGGCAAGGCAAGGAAAGGGTAACGCAAGGCACGGCACGGTCAGGCGAGGCAAGGCTAATGCACGACAACGCAAGGCTAGGCAATGCACGGAAGGCAAGCAAAGAGTAACGGAAGGCAAGGAAGGCAAGGGAAACCAAGGCAAGGCAAAGATAACGGAAGGAACGGCTCGGCAAGGGGAAACAAGGCTAAGGCAAGGCAACGCAGGGCTAGGCAATGCACGGCAAGGCAAGGAAAGGGTAACGCAAGGCAAGGCACTGTCAGGCGAGGCAAAGCTAATGCACGACATCGCAAGGCTAGGCAGTGCACGGCTAGGCAAGGAAAGAGTAATGGAAGGAAAGGAAGGCAAGGAAAAGCATGGCAAGGCAAGTGTAACAACAGGCACGGCACGGCAAGGGGAAACAAGGCTAAGGCACGACAACGCAAGGCTAGGCAATGCACGGAAGGCAAGCAAAGAGTAACGGAAGGCAAGGAATGCAAAGGAAAGCAGGGGAAGGCAAGGGTAACGAAAGGAACGGCACGGTAAGGGGAAACAACGCTAAGGCACGACAACACAGGGCTAGGCAATGCAGGGCAAGGCAAGGAAAGGGTAACGCAAGGCAAGGCACGGTTTGGGGAGGCAAGGCTAATGCACGACAACGCAAGGCTAGGCAATGCACGGAAGGCAAGCAAAGAGTAACGGAAGGCAAGGAAGGCAAGGGAAAGCAGGGGAAGGCAAGCGTAACGGAAGGAACGGCACGGTAAGGGGAAACAAGGATAAGGCACGACAACGCAGGGCTAGGCAATGCACGGCAAGGCAAGGAAAGGGTAACGCAAGGCAAGGCAAGGTCAGGCGAGGCAAGGGTAATGCACGACAACGCAAGGCTACGCAGTGCACGGCTAGGCAAGGAAAGAGTAACGGAAGGAAATAAAGGCAAGGCAAACAAGGCAAGGCAAGTGTAACAAAAGGCACGGCACGGCAAGGGGAAACAAGGCTAAGACACGGCAACGCAAGGCTAAGCAATGCACGGCCAGGCAAGGAAAGGGTAACGCAAGGCAAGGCACGGTAAGGCAAGGCGAGGCTAATGCACGACAACGCACGGCTAGGCAATGCACGGCAAGGCAAGGAAAGGGTAACGCAAGGCAAGGCACGGTCAGGCGAGGCAAGGCTAAGGCACGACAACGCAAGGCTAGGCAATGCACGGAAGGCAAGCAAAGAGTAACGGAAGGCAAGGAATGCAAGGGCAAGCAGGGGAAGGCAAGGGTAACGAAAGGAACGGCACGGCAAGGGGAAACAAGGCTAAGGCACGACAACATAGGGCTAGGCAATGCAGGGCAAGGGAAGGAAAGGGTAACGGAAGGCAAGGCACGGTTTGGGGAGGCAAGGCTAATGCACGACAACGCAAGGCTAGGCAATGCACGGAAGGCAAGCAAAGAGTAACGGAAGGCAAGGAATGCAAGGCAAAGCAAGGCAACGGAAGCAAGGCTATGGCAAGGTGAAAAAAGGCTAAGGCACGACCACGCAAGGCTAGGCAATGCACGGAAGGCAAGCAAAGAGTAACGGAAGGCAAGGAAGGCAAGGGAAAGCAAGGCAAGGGTAACGGAAGGAACGGCACGGCAAGGGCAAACAAGGCTAAGGCACGACAACGAACGGCTAGGCAATGCAGGGCAAGGCAAGGTAAGGGTAACGCAAGGCAAGGCACGGTCAGGCGAGGCAAGGCTAAGGCACGACAACGCAAGGCTAGGCAATGCACGGAAGGCAAGCAAAGAGTAACGGAAGGCAAGGAAGGCAAGGGAAAGCAGGGGAAGGCAAGGGTAACGGAAGGAACGGCACGGTAAGGGGAAACAAGGCTAAGGCACGACAACGCAAGGCTAGGCAATGCACGGAAGGCAAGCAAAGAGTAACGGAAGGCAAGGAATGCAAGGCAAAGCAAGGCAACGCAAGCAAGGCTATGGCAAGGTGAAAAAAGGCTAAGGCACGACCACGCAAGGCTAGGCAATGCACGGAAGGCAAGCAAAGAGTAACGGAAGGCAAGGAATTCAAGGAAAAGCAAGGCAACGCAAGCAAGGCTATAGCAAGGTGAAAAAAGGCTAAGGCACGACCACGCAAGGCTAGGCAATGCACGGAAGGCAAGCAAAGAGTAACGGAAGGGAAGGAAGGCAATGCAAAGCAAGGCAACGCAAGCAAGGCTATGGCAAGGTGAAAAAAGGCTAAGGCACGACCACGCAAGGCTAGGCAATGCACGGAAGGGATGCAAAGAGTAACGGAAGGCAAGGAAGGCAAGGCAAAGCAAGGCAACGCAAGCTAGGCTATGGCAAGGTGAAAAAAGGCTAAGACACGACAACGCAAGGCTAGGCAATGCACGGAAGGCAAAAAAAGAGTAACGGAAGGCAAGGAAGGCAAGGCAAAGCAATGCAACGCAAGCAAGGCTATGGCAAGGTGAAAAAAGGCTAAGACACGACAACGCAAGGCTAGGCAATGCACGGAAGGCAAGCAAAGAGTAACGGAAGGCAAGGAAGGCAAGGGAAAGCAAGGCAAGGGTAACGGAAGGAAGGGCACGGCAAGGGCAAACAAGGCTAAGGCACGACAACGACCGGCTAGGCAATGCACTGCAAGGCAAGGAAAGGGTAACGCAAGGCAAGGCACGGTCAGGCGAGGCAAGGCTAAGGCACGACAACGCAAGGCTAGGCAATGCACGGAAGGCAAGGAAAGAGTAACGGAAGGAAAGGAAGGCAAGGCAAAGCAAGGGAAGGCAAGGGTAACGAAAGGAACGGCACGGTAAGGGGAAACAAGGCTAAGGCACGACAACACAGGGCTAGGCAATGCAGGGCAAGGCAAGGTAAGGGTAACGCAAGGCAAGGCACGGTCAGGCGAGGCAAGGCTAAGGCACGACAACGCAAGGCTAGGCAATGCACGGAAGGCAAGCAAAGAGTAACGGAACGCAAGGAAGGCAAGGGAATGCAAGGCAAGGCAAGGTTAACGGAAGGAACGGCACGGCAAGGGGAAACAAGGCTAAGGCACGGTAACGCACGGCTAGGCAATGCAGGGCAAGGCAAGGAAATGGTAACGCAAGGCAAGGCACGGTTTGGGGAGGCAAGGCTAATGCACGACAACGGAAGGATAGGCAGTGCACGGCTAGGCAAGGAAAGAGTAACGGAAGGAAAGGAAGGCAAGGCAAAGCAAGGCAAGGCAAGTGTAACAAAAGGCAAGGCACGGCAAGGGGAAACAAGGCTAAGGAACGGCAACGCACGGCTAGGAAATGCACGGCCAGGCAAGGAAAGTGTAACGCAAGGCAAGGCACGGTAATGCAAGGCAAGGCTAATGCACGACAACGCACGGCTAGGCAATGCACGGCAAGGCAAGGAAAGGGTAACGCAAGGCACGGCACGGTCAGGCGAGGCAAGGCTAATGCACGACAACGCAAGGCTAGGCAATGCACGGAAGGCAAGCAAAGAGTAACGGAAGGCAAGGAAGGCAAGGGAAACCAAGGCAAGGCAAGGATAACGGAAGGAACGGCTCGGCAAGGGGAAACAAGGCTAAGGCACGGCAACGCAGGGCTAGGCAATGCACGGCAAGGCAAGGAAAGGGTAACGCAAGGCAAGGCACTGTCAGGCGAGGCAAAGCTAATGCACGACATCGCAAGGCTAGGCAGTGCACGGCTAGGCAAGGAAAGAGTAATGGAAGGAAAGGAAGGCAAGGAAAAGCATGGCAAGGCAAGTGTAACAACAGGCACGGCACGGCAAGGGGAAACAAGGCTAAGGCACGAAAACGAAAGGCTAGGCAATGCATGGAAGGCAAGCAAAGAGTAACGGAAGGCAAGCAATGCAAAGGAAAGCAGGGGAAGGCAAGGGTAACGAAAGGAACGGCACGGTAAGGGGAAACAAGGCTAAGTCACGACAACACAGGGCTAGGCAATGCAGGGCAAGGCAAGGAAAGGGTAACGCAAGGCAAGGCACGGTTTGGGGAGGCAAGGCTAATGCACGACAACGCAAGGCTAGGCAATGCACGGAAGGCAAGCAAAGAGTAACGGAAGGCAAGGAAGGCAAGGGAAAGCAGGGGAAGGCAAGCGTAACGGAAGGAACGGCACGGTAAGGGGAAACAAGGATAAGGCACGACAACGCAGGGCTAGGCAATGCACGGCAAGGCAAGGAAAGGGTAACGACAACGCAAGCTAGGCAATGCACGGCAAGGCAAGGAAAGGGTAACGCAAGGCAAGGCACGGTCAGGCGAGGCAAGGGTAATGCACGACAACGCAAGGCTACGCAGTGCACGGCTACGCAAGGAAAGAGTAACGGAAGGAAATAAAGGCAAGGCAAACAAGGCAAGGCAAGTGTAACAAAAGGCACGGCACGGCAAGGGGAAACAAGGCTAAGGCACGGCAACGCAAGGCTAAGCAATGAACGGCCAGGCAAGGAAAGGGTAACGCAAGGCAAGGCACGGTAAGGCAAGGCGAGGCTAATGCACGACAACGCACGGCTAGGCAATTCACGGCAAGGCAAGGAAAGGGTAACGCAAGGCAAGGCACGGTCAGGCGAGGGAAGGCTAAGGCACGACTACGCAAGGCTAGGCAATGCACGGAAGGCAAGCAAAGAGTAACGGAAGGCAAGGAATGCAAGGGAAAGCAGGGGAAGGCAAGGGTAACGAAAGGAACGGCACGGCAAAGGGAAACAAGGCTAAGGCACGACAACACAGGGCTAGGCAATGCAGGGCAAGGCAAGCAAAGAGTAACGGAAGGCAA
Organism: Macrotis lagotis; assembly: GCF_037893015.1. Taxonomy (NCBI): domain Eukaryota; kingdom Metazoa; phylum Chordata; class Mammalia; order Peramelemorphia; family Peramelidae; genus Macrotis; species Macrotis lagotis. The sequence continues at coordinate 70,564 of NW_027422258.1, read as the reverse complement.
GGACGGATAGGCGAAGGCAAGGCTAAGGCACGACAATACAAGGCTAGGCAATGCACGGAAGGCAAGCAAAGAGTAACGGAAGGCAAGGAATGCAAGGCAAAGCAAGGCAACGGAAGCAAGGCTATGGCAAGGTGAAAAAAGGCTAAGGCACGACCACGCAAGGCTAGGCAATGCACGGAAGGGAAGCAAAGAGTAACGGAAGGCAAGGAAGGCAAGGCAAAGCAAGGCAAGGGTAACGGAAGGAACGGCACGGCAAGGGCAAACAAGGCTAAGGCACGACAACGAACGGCTAGGCAATGCAGGGCAAGGCAAGGTAAGGGTAACGCAAGGCAAGGCACGGTCAGGCGAGGCAAGGCTAAGGCACGACAACGCAAGGCTAGGCAATGCACGGAAGGCAAGCAAAGAGTAACGGAAGGCAAGGAAGGCAAGGGAAAGCAGGGGAAGGCAAGGGTAACGGAAGGAACGGCACGGTAAGGGGAAACAAGGCTAAGGCACGACAACGCAAGGCTAGGCAATGCACGGAAGGCAAGCAAAGAGTAACGGAAGGCAAGGAATGCAAGGCAAAGCAAGGCAACGCAAGCAAGGCTATGGCAAGGTGAAAAAAGGCTAAGGCACGACCACGCAAGGCTAGGCAATGCACGGAAGGCAAGCAAAGAGTAACGGAAGGCAAGGAATTCAAGGAAAAGCAAGGCAACGCAAGCAAGGCTATAGCAAGTTGAAAAAAGGCTAAGGCACGACCACGCAAGGCTAGGCAATGCACGGAAGGCAAGCAAAGAGTAACGGAAGGGAAGGAAGGCAATGCAAAGCAAGGCAACGCAAGCAAGGCTATGGCAAGGTGAAAAAAGGCTAAGGCACGACCACGCAAGGCTAGGCAATGCACGGAAGGGATGCAAAGAGTAACGGAAGGCAAGGAAGGCAAGGCAAAGCAAGGCAACGCAAGCTAGGCTATGGCAAGGTGAAAAAAGGCTAAGACACGACAACGCAAGGCTAGGCAATGCACGGAAGGCAAAAAAAGAGTAACGGAAGGCAAGGAAGGCAAGGCAAAGCAAGGCAACGCAAGCAAGGCTATGGCAAGGTGAAAAAAGGCTAAGACACGACAACGCAAGGCTAGGCAATGCACGGAAGGCAAGCAAAGAGTAACGGAAGGCAAGGAAGGCAAGGGAAAGCAAGGCAAGGGTAACGGAAGGAAGGGCACGGCAAGGGCAAACAAGGCTAAGGCACGACAACGACCGGCTAGGCAATGCACTGCAAGGCAAGGAAAGGGTAACGCAAGGCAAGGCACGGTCAGGCGAGGCAAGGCTAAGGCACGACTACGCAAGGCTAGGCAATGCACGGAAGGCAAGCAAAGAGTAACGGAAGGCAAGGAATGCAAGGGAAAGCAGGGGAAGGCAAGGGTAACGAAAGGAACGGCACGGTAAGGGGAAACAAGGCTAAGGCACGACAACACAGGGCTAGGCAATGCAGGGCAAGGCAAGGTAAGGGTAACGCAAGGCAAGGCACGGTCAGGCGAGGCAAGGCTAAGGCACGACAACGCAAGGCTAGGCAATGCACGGAAGGCAAGCAAAGAGTAACGGAACGCAAGGAAGGCAAGGGAATGCAAGGCAAGGCAAGGTTAACGGAAGGAACGGCACGGCAAGGGGAAACAAGGCTAAGGCACGGTAACGCACGGCTAGGCAATGCAGGGCAAGGCAAGGAAATGGTAACGCAAGGCAAGGCACGGTTTGGGGAGGCAAGGCTAATGCACGACAACGGAAGGATAGGCAGTGCACGGCTAGGCAAGGAAAGAGTAACGGAAGGAAAGGAAGGCAAGGCAAAGCAAGGCAAGGCAAGTGTAACAAAAGGCAAGGCACGGCAAGGGGAAACAAGGCTAAGGAACGGCAACGCACGGCTAGGAAATGCACGGCCAGGCAAGGAAAGTGTAACGCAAGGCAAGGCACGGTAAGGCAAGACAAGGCTAATGCACGACAACGCACGGCTAGGCAATGCACGGCAAGGCAAGGAAAGGGTAACGCAAGGCACGGCACGGTCAGGCGAGGCAAGGCTAATGCACGACAACGCAAGGCTAGGCAATGCACGGAAGGCAAGCAAAGAGTAACGGAAGGCAAGGAAGGCAAGGGAAACCAAGGCAAGGCAAAGATAACGGAAGGAACGGCTCGGCAAGGGGAAACAAGGCTAAGGCAAGGCAACGCAGGGCTAGGCAATGCACGGCAAGGCAAGGAAAGGGTAACGCAAGGCAAGGCACTGTCAGGCGAGGCAAAGCTAATGCACGACATCGCAAGGCTAGGCAGTGCACGGCTAGGCAAGGAAAGAGTAATGGAAGGAAAGGAAGGCAAGGAAAAGCATGGCAAGGCAAGTGTAACAACAGGCACGGCACGGCAAGGGGAAACAAGGCTAAGGCACGACAACGCAAGGCTAGGCAATGCACGGAAGGCAAGCAAAGAGTAACGGAAAGCAAGGAATGCAAAGGAAAGCAGGGGAAGGCAAGGGTAACGAAAGGAACGGTACGGTAAGGGGAAACAAGGCTAAGGCACGACAACACAGGGGTAGGCAATGCAGGGCAAGGCAAGGAAAGGGCAACGCAAGGCAAGGCACGGTTTGGAGAGGCAAGTCTAATGCACGACAACGCAAGGCTAGGCAATGCACGGAAGGCAAGCAAAGAGTAACGTAAGGCAAGGGAAAGCAAGGCAAGGCAAGGGTAACGGAAGGAACGGCACGACAAGGGGAAACAAGGCTAAGGCACGGCAACGCACGGCTAGGCAATGCACGGCAAGGCAAGGAAAGGGTAACGCAAGGCAAGGCACGGTGAGGCAAGGCAAGGCTGATGCACGACAACGCACGGCTAGGCAATGAACGGCAAGGCAAGGTCAGGCGAGGCAAGGCTAAGGCACGACAACGCAAGGCTAGGCAATGCACGGAAGGCAAGCAAAGAGTAACGGAAGGCAAGGAAGGCAAGGGAAAGCAGGGGAAGGGAAGGGTAACGGAAGGAACGGCTCGGCAAGGGGAAACAAGGCTAAGGCACGGTAACGAAGGGCTAGGCAATGCACGGTAAGGCAAGGAAAGGGTAACGCAAGGCAAGGCACGGTCAGGCGAGGCAAGGGTAATGCACGAAAACGCAAGGCTACGCAGTGCACGGCTAGGCAAGGAAAGAGTAACGGAAGGAAATGAAGGCAAGGCAAAGCAAGGCAAGGCAAGTGTAACAAAAGGCACGGCACGGCAAGGGGAAACAAGGCTAAGGCACGGCAACGCAATGCACGGCACGGCAAGGAAAGGGTAACGCAAGGCAAGGCACTGTCAGGCGAGGCAAGGCTAAGGCACGACAACGCAAGGCTAGGCAATGCACGGAAGGCAAGCAAAGAGTAACGGAAGGCAAGGAATGCAAGGCAAAGCAAGGCAAAGCAAGCAAGTCTATGGCAAGGTGAAACAAGGCTAAGGCACCACAACGCACGGCTAGACAATGCACGGCCAGCCAAGGAAAAGGTAACGCAAGGCAAGGCACTCTGAGGCAAGGCAAGGCTAATGCACGACAGCGCAAGGCTATGCAATGCACGGAAGGCAAGCAAAGAGTAACGGAAACCAAGGAAAGCAAGGGAAAGCAAGGCAAGGTATGGGTAAGGGAAGGAACGGCACGGCAAGGGGAAACACGGCTAGGGCACGGCAACGCACGGCTAGGCAATGCACGGCAAGGCAAGGAAAGGGTAACGCAAGGCAAGGCACCTTGAGGCAAGGCAAGGCTGATGCACGACAACGCACGGCTAGGCAATGCACGGCAAGGCAAGGAAAGGGTAACGCAAGGCAAGGCACGGTCAGGCGAGGCAAGGCTAAGGCACGACAACGCAAGGCTAGACAATGCACGAAAGGCAAGCAAAGAGTAACGAAAGGCAAGGAAGGCAAGGGAAAGCAGGGGAAGGCAAGGGTAACGGAAGGAACGGCACGGTAAGGGGAAACAAGGCTAAGGCACGACAACGCAGGGCTAGGCAATCCACGGCAAGGCAAGGAAAGGGTAACGCAAGGCAAGGCACTGTCAGGCGAGGCAAAGCTAATGCACGACAACGCAAGGCTAGGCAATGCACGGCCAGGCAAGGAAAGGGTAATGGAAGGAAAGATAGGCAAGGAAAAGCATGGCAAGGCAAGTGTAACAACTGGCACGGCACGGCAAGGGGAAGCAAGGCTAAGGCACGACAACGCAAGGCTAGGCAATGCACGGAAGACAAGGAAAGAGTAACGGAAGGCAAGGAATGCAAAGGAAAGCAGGGGAAGGCAAGGGTAACGAGAGGAACGGCACGGTAAGGGGAAACAAGGCTAAGGCACGACAACACAGGGCTAGGCAATGCAGGGCAAGGCAAGGAAAGGGTAACGCAAGGCAAGGCACGGTTTGGGGAGGCAAGGCTAATGCACGACAACGCAAGGCTAGGCAATGCACGGAAGGCAAGCAAAGAGTAACGAAAGGCAAGGAAGGCAAGGGAAAGCAGGGGAAGGCAAGGGTAACGGAAGGAACGGCACGGTAAGGGGAAACAAGGCTAAGGCACGGTAACGAAGGGCTAGGCAATGCACGGCAAGGCAAGGAAAGGGTAACGCAAGGGAAGGCACGGTCAGGCGAGGCAAGGGTAATGCACGAAAACGCAAGGCTACGCAGTGCACGGCTACGCAAGGAAAGAGTAACGGAAGGAAAGGAAGGCAAGGCAAAGCAAGGCAAGGCAAGTGTAACAAAAGGCACGGCACGGCAAGGGGAAACAAGGCTAAGGCACGGCAACGCAAGGCTAGGCAATGCACGGTCAGGCAAGGAAAGGGTAACGCAAGGCAAGGCACTGTCAGGCGAGGCAAGGCTAAGGCGCGACAACGCAATGCTAGGCAATGCACGGAAGGCAAGCAAAGAGTAACGGAAGGCACGGAATGCAAGGCAAAGCAAGGCAAAGCAAGCAAGGCTTTGGCAAGGTGAAACAAGGCTAAGGCACAACAACGCACGGCTAGACAATGCACGGCCAGCCAAGGAAAAGGTAACGCAAGGCAAGGCACTCTGAGGCAAGGCAAGGCTAATGCACGACAGCGCAAGGCTAGGCAATGCACGGAAGGCAAGCAAAGAGTAACGGAAACCAAGGAAGGCAAGGGAAAGCAAGGCAAGGCAAGGGTAACGGAAGGAACGGCACGGCAAGGGGAAACAAGGCTAAGGCACGGCAACGCACGGCTAGGCAATGCACGGCAAGGCAAGGAGAAGGTAACGCAAGGCAAGGCACCTTGAGGCAAGGCAAGGCTGATGCACGACAACGCACGGCTAGGCAATGCACGGCAAGGCAAGGAAAGGGTAACGCAAGGCAAGGCACGGTCAGGCGAGGCAAGGCTAAGGCACGACAACGCAAGGCTAGACAATGCACGAAAGGCAAGCAAAGAGTAACGGAAGGCAAGGAAGGCAAGGGAAAGCAGGGGAAGGCAAGGGTAACGGAAGGAACGGCACGGTAAGGGGAAACAAGGCTAAGGCACGACAACGCAGGGCTAGGCAATCCACGGCAACGTAAGGAAAGGGTAACGCAAGGCAAGGCATGGTCAGGCGAGGCAAGGGTAATGCACGACAACGCAAGGCTAGGCAATGCACGGCAAGGCAAGGAAAGGGTAACGCAAGGCAAGGCACGGTCAGGCGAGGCAAGGCTAAGGCACGACAACGCAAGGCAAGGCACGGTGAGGCAAGGCAAGGCTAATGCACGACAACGCACGGCTAGGCAATGCACGGCAAGGCAAGGAAAGGGTAACGCAAGGCAAGGCACTGTCAGGCGAGGCAAAGCTAATGCACGACATCGCAAGGCTAGGCAGTGCACGGCTAGGCAAGGAAAGACTAATGGAAGGAAAGGAAGGCAAGGAAAAGCATGGCAAGGCAAGTGTAACAACAGGCACGGCACGGCAAGGGGAAACAAGGCTAAGGCACGACAACGCAAGGCTAGGCAATGCACGGAAGGCAAGCAAAGAGTAACGGAAGGCAAGGAAGGCAAGGGAAAGCAGGGGAAGGCAAGGGTAACGAAAGGAACGGCACGGTAAGGGGAAACAAGGCTAAGGCACGACAACACAGGGCTAGGCAATGCAGGGCAAGGGAAGGAAAGGGTAACGCAAGGCAAGGCACGGTGAGGCGAGGCAAGGCTAAGGCACGACAACGCAAGGCTAGGCAATGCACGGAAGGCAAGCAAAGAGTAACGGAAGGCAAGGAAGGCAAGGGAAAGCAGGGGAAGGGAAGGGTAACGGAAGGAACGGCTCGGCAAGGGGAAACAAGGCTAAGGCACGGTAACGAAGGGCTAGGCAATGCACGGCAAGGCAAGGAAAGGGTAACGCAAGGCCAGGCACGGTCAGGCGAGGCAAGGGTAATGCACGAAAACGCAAGGCTACGCAGTGCACGGCTAGGCAAGAGAAACGGAAGGAAAGGAAGGCAAGGCAAAGCAAGGCAAAGCAAGCAAGTCTATGGCAAGGTGAAACAAGGCTAAGGCACCACAACGTACGGCTAGACAATGCACGGCCAGCCAAGGAAAAGGTAACGCAAGGCAAGGCACTCTGATGCAAGGCAAGGCTAATGCACGACAGCGCAAGGCTAGGCAATGCACGGAAGGCAAGCAAAGAGTAACGGAAACCAAGGAAGGCAAGGGAAAGCAAGGCAAGGCATGGGTAACGGAAGGAACGGCACGGCAAGGGGAAACAAGGCTAAGGCACGGCAACGCACGGCTAGGCAATGCACGGCAAGGCAAGGAGAAGGTAACGCAAGGCAAGGCACCTTGAGGCAAGGCAAGGCTGATGCACGACAACGCACGGCTAGGCAATGCACGGCAAGGCAAGGAAAGGGTAACGCAAGGCAAGGCACGGTCAGGCAAGGCAAGGCTAAGGCACGACAACGCAAGGTTAGACAATGCACGAAAGGCAAGCAAAGAGTAACGAAAGGCAAGGAAGGCAAGGGAAAGCAGGGGAAGGCAAGGGTAACGGAAGGAACGGCACGGTAAGGGGAAACAAGGCTAAGGCACGACAACGCAGGGCTAGGCAATCCACGGCAAGGTAAGGAAAGGGTAACGCAAGGCAAGGCACTGTCAGGCGAGGCAAAGCTAATGCACGACATCGCAAGGCTAGGCAGTGCACGGCTACGCAAGGAAAGAGTAACGGAAGGAAAGGAAGGCAAGGCAAAGCACGGCAAGGCAAGTGTAACAACAGGCACGGCACGGCAAGGGGAAACAAGGCTAAGGCACGACAACGCAAGGCTAGGCAATGCACGGAAGGCAAGCAAAGAGTAACGGAAGGCAAGGAAGGCAAGGGAAAGCAAGGCAAGGCAAGGGTAACGGAATGAACGGCACGGCAAGGGGAAACAAGGCTAAGGCACGACAACACAGGGCTAGGCAATGCAGGGCAAGGCAAGGAAAGGGTAACGCAAGGCAAGGCACGGTTTGGGGAGGCAAGGCTAATGCACGACAACCCAAGGCTAGGCAATGCACGGAAGGCAAGCAAAGAGCAACGGAAGGCAAGGAATGCAAGGCAAAGCAAGGCAACGCAAGCAAGACTATGGCAAGGTGAAAAAAGGCTAAGGCACGACCACGCAAGGCTAGGCAATGCACGGAAGGCAAGCAAAGAGTAACGGAAGGCAAGGAAGGCAAGGGAAAGCAAGGCAAGGGTAACGGAAGGAACAGCACGGCAAGGGCAAACAAGGCTAAGGCACGACAACGAACGGCTAGGCAATGCACTGCAAGGCAAGGAAAGGGTAACGCAAGGCAAGGCACGGTCAGGCGAGGCAAGGCTAAGGCACGACTACGCAAGGCTAGGCAATGCACGGAAGGCAAGCAAAGAGTAACGGAAGGCAAGGAATGCAAGGGAAAGCAGGGGAATGCAAGGGTAACGAAAGGAACGGCACGGTAAGGGGAAACAAGGCTAAGGCACGACAACACAGGGCTAGGCAAAGCAGGGCAAGGCAAGGTAAGGGTAACGGAAGGCAAGGCACGGTCAGGCGAGGCAAGGCTAAGGCACGACAACGCAAGGCTAGGCAATGCACGGAAGGCAAGCAAAGAGTAACGGAACGCAAGGAAGGCAAGGGAAAGCAAGGCAAGGCAAGGTTAACGGAAGGAACGGCACGGCAAGGGGAAACAAGGCTAAGGCACGGTAACGCACGGCTAGGCAATGCACGGCCAGGCAAGGAAAGGGTAACGCAAGGCAAGGCACGGTAAGGCAAGAGAAGGCTAATGCACGACAACGCACGGCTAGGCAATGCACGGCAAGGCAAGGAAAGGGTAACGCAAGTCAAGGCACTGTCAGGCGAGGCAAAGCTAATGCACGACATCGCAAGGCTAGGCAGTGCACGGCTAGGCAAGGAAAGAGTAATGGAAGGAAAGGAAGGCAAGGAAAAGCATGGCAAGGCAAGTGTAACAACAGGCACGGCACGGCAAGGGGAAACAAGGCTAAGGCATGACAACGCAAGGCTAGGCAATGCACGGAAGGCAAGCAAAGAGTAACGGAAGGCAAGGAATGCAAAGGAAAGCAGGGGAAGGCAAGGGTAACGAAAGGAATGGCACGGTAAGGGGAAACAAGGCTAAGGCACGACAACACAGGGCTAGGCAATGCAGGGCAAGGCAAGGAAAGGGTAACGCAAGGCAAGGCACGGTTTGGGGAGGCAAGGCTAATGCACGACAACGAAAGGCTAGGCAATGCACGGAAGGCAAGCAAAGAGTTACGGAATCCAAGGAAGGCAAGGGAAAACAAGGCAAGGGAAGGGTAACGGAAGGAACGGCACGGCAAGGGGAAACAAGGCTAACGCACGGCAACGCACGGCTAGGCAATGCACGGCAAGGCAAGGAAAAGGTAACGCAAGGCAAGGCACCTTGAGGCAAGGCAAGGCTGATGAACGACAACGCACGGCTAGGCAATGCATGGCAAGGCAAGGAAAGGGTAACGCAAGGCAAGGCACGGTCAGGCGAGGCAAGGCTAAGGCACGACAACGCAAGGCTAGGCAATGCACGAAAGGCAAGCAAAGGGTAACGGAAGGCAAGGAAGGCAAGGGAAAGCAGGGGAAGGCAAGGGTAACGGAAGGAACGGCACGGTAAGGGGAAAGAAGGCTAAGGCACGACAACGCAGGGCTAGGCAATGCACGGCAAGGCAAGGAAATGGTAACGCAAGGCAAGGCACGGTTTGGGGAGGCAAGGCTAAGGCACGACATCGCAAGTCTAGGCAATGCACGGAAGGCAAGCAAATAGTAACGGAAGGCAAGGAATGCAAGGCAAAGCAAGGCAACGGAAGCAAGGCTATGGCAAGGTGAACAAAGGCTAAGGCACGACCACGCAAGGCTAGGCAATGCACGGAAGGGAAGCAAAGAGTAACGGAAGGCAAGGAAGGCAAGGCAAAGCAAGGCAACGCAAGCAAGGTTATGGCAAGGTGAAAAACGGCTAAGACACGACAACGCAAGGCTAGGCAATGCACGGAAGGCAAGCAAAAAGTAACGGAAGGCAAGGAAGGCAAGGGAAAGCAAGGCAAAGCAAGCAAGGCTATGGCAAGGTGAAACAAGGCTAAGGCACCACAACGCACGACTAGGCAATGCACGGCCAGCCAAGGAAAAGGTAACGCAAGGCAAGGCACTCTGAGGCAAGGCAAGGCTAATGCATGACAGCGCAAGGCTAGGCAATGCACGGAAGGCAAGCAAAGAGTAACGGAAACCAAGGAAGGCAAGGGAAAGCAAGGCAAGGCAAGGGTAACGGAAGGAACGGCACGGCAAGGGGAAACAAGGCTAAGGCACGACAACGCACGGCTAGGCAATGCACGGCAAGGCAAGGAAAGGGTAACGCCAGGCAAGGCACGGTCAGGCAAGGCAAGGCTAATGCACGACAAGGCAAGGCTAGGCAGTGCACGGCAAGGCAAGGAAAGGGTAACGCAAGGCAAGGCACTGTCAGGCGAGGCAAGGCTAAGGCACGACAACGCAAGGCTAGGCAATGCACGGAAGGAAAGCGAAGAGTAACGGAAGGCAAGGAAAGCAAGGGAAAGCAAGGGAAGGCAAGGGTAACGGAAGGAACGGCACGGCAAGGGGAAACAAGGCTAAGGCACGACAACACAGGGCTAGGCAATGCAGGGTAAGGCAAGGAAAGGGTAACGCAAGGCAAGGCACGGTTTGGGGAGGCAAGTCTAATGCACGACAACGCTAGGCTAGGCAATGCACGGAAAGCAAGCAAAGAGTAACGGAAGGCAAGGAAGGCAAGGGAAAGCAAGGCAAGGCAAGGGTAACGGAAGGAACGGCACGGCAAGGGGAAACAAGGCTAAGGCACGACAACGCACGGCTAGGCAATGCACGGCAAGGCAAGGAAAGGGTAACGCCAGGCAAGGCACGGTCAGGCAAGGCAAGGCTAATGCACGACAAGGCAAGGCTAGGCAGTGCACGGCAAGGCAAGGAAAGGGTAACGCAAGGCAAGGCACTGTCAGGCGAGGCAAGGCTAAGGCACGACAACGCAAGGCTAGGCAATGCACGGAAGGAAAGCGAAGAGTAACGGAAGGCAAGGAAAGCAAGGGAAAGCAAGGGAAGGCAAGGGTAACGGAAGGAACTGCACGGCAAGGGGAAACAAGGCTAAGGCACGACAACACAGGGCTAGGCAATGCAGGGTAAGGCAAGGAAAGGGTAACGCAAGGCAAGGCACGGTTTGGGGAGGCAAGTCTAATGCACGACAACGCTAGGCTAGGCAATGCACGGAAAGCAAGCAAAGAGTAACGGAAGGCAAGGAATGCAAGGCAAAGCAAGGCAACGCAAGCAAGGCTATGGCAAGGTGAAAAAAGGCTAAGGCACGACCACGCAAGGCTAGGCAATGCACGGAAGGCAAGCAAAGAGTAACGGAAAGCAAGGAAGGCAAGGCAAAGCAAGGCAACGCAAGCAAGGCTATGGCAATGTTAAAAAAGGCTAAGACACGACAAGGCAAGGCTAGGCAATGCACGGAAGGCAAGCAAAGAGTAACGGAAGGCAAGGAAGGCAAGGGAAAGCAAGGCAAGGCAATGGTAACGGAAAGAACGGCACGGCAAGGGGAAACAAGGCTAAGGCACGACAACGCACTGCTAGGCAATGCACTGCAAGGCAAGGAAAGGGTAACGCAAGGCAAGGCACGGTCAGGCGAGGCAAGGCTAAGGCACGACAACGCAAGTCTAGGCAATGCACGGAAGGCAAGCAAAGAGTAACGGAACGCAAGGAAGGCAAGGGAAAGCAAGGCAAGGCAAGGTTACCGGAAGGTACGGCACGGCAAGGGGAAACAAGGCTAAGGCACGGCAACGCACGGCTAGGCAATGCAGGGCAAGGCAAGGAAAGGGTAACGCAAGGCAAGGCACGGTTTTGGGAGGCAAGGCTAATGCACGACAACGCAAGGCTAGGCAGTGCACGGCTAGGCAAGGAAAGAGTAACGGAAGGAACGGAAGGCAAGGCAAAGCAAGGCAAGGAAGTGTAACAAAAGGCAAGGCACGGCAACGGGAAACAAGGCTAAGGAACGGCAATGCACGGCTAGGCAATGCACGGCCAGGCAAGGAAAGGGTAACGCAAGGCAAGGCACGGTAAGGCAAGACAAGGCTAATGCACGACGACGCACGGCTAGGCAATGCACGGCAAGGCAAGGAAAGGGTAACGCAAGGCAAGGCACGGTCAGGAGAGGCAAGGCTAATGCACGACAACGCAAGGCTAGGCAATGCACGGAAGGCAAGCAAAGAGTAACGGAAGGCAAGGAAGGCAAGGGAAAGCAAGGCAACGCAAGCAAGGCTATGGCAAGGTGAAAAAAGGCTAAGACACGACAACGCAAGGCTAGGCAATGCACGGAAGGCAAAAAAGAGTAACGGAAGGCAAGGAAGGCAAGGCAAAGCAAGGCAACGCAAGCAAGGCTATGGCAAGGTGAAAAAAGGCTAAGACACGACAACGCAAGGCTAGGCAATGCACGGAAGGCAAGCAAAGAGTAACGGAAGGCAAGGAAGGCAAGGGAAAGCAAGGCAAGGGTAACGGAAGGAAGGGCACGGCAAGGGCAAACAAGGCTAAGGAACGACAACGACCGGCTAGGCAATGCACTGCAAGGCAAGGAAAGGGTAACGCAAGGCAAGGCACGGTCAGGCGAGGCAAGGCTAAGGCACGACTACGCAAGGCTAGGCAATGCACGGAAGGCAAGCAAAGAGTAACGGAAGGCAAGGAATGCAAGGGAAAGCAGGGGAAGGCAAGGGTAACGAAAGGAACGGCACGGTAAGGGGAAACAAGGCTAAGGCACGACAACACAGGGCTAGGCAATGCAGGGCAAGGCAAGGTAAGTGTAACGCAAGGCAAGGCACGGTCAGGCGAGGCAAGGCTAAGGCACGACAACGCAAGGCTAGGCAATGCACGGAAGGCAAGCAAAGAGTAACGGAACGCAAGGAAGGCAAGGGAATGCAAGGCAAGGCAAGGTTAACGGAAGGAACGGCACGGCAAGGGGAAACAAGGCTAAGGCACTGTAACGCACGGCTAGGCAATGCAGGGCAAGGCAAGGAAATGGTAACGCAAGGCAAGGCACGGTTTGGGGAGGCAAGGCTAATGCACGACAACGGAAGGATAGGCAGTGCACGGCTAGGCAAGGAAAGAGTAACGGAAGGAAAGGAAGGCAAGGCAAAGCAAGGCAAGGCAAGTGTAACAAAAGGCAAGGCACGGCAAGGGGAAACAAGGCTAAGGAACGGCAACGCACGGCTAGGAAATGCACGGCCAGGCAAGGAAAGTGTAACGCAAGGCAAGGCACGGTGAGGCAAGGCAAGGCTAATGCACGACAACGCACGGCTAGGCAATGCACGGCAAGGCAAGGAAAGGGTAACGCAAGGCAAGGCACGGTCAGGCGAGGCAAGGCTAAGGCACGACAACGCAAGGCTAGGCAATGCACGGAAGGCAAGCAAAGAGTAACGGAAGGCAAGGAAGGCAAGGGAAACCAAGGCAAGGCAAAGATAACGGAAGGAACGGCTCGGCAAGGGGAAACAAGGCTAAGGCAAGGCAACGCAGGGCTAGGCAATGCACGGCAAGGCAAGGAAAGGGTAACGCAAGGCAAGGCACTGTCAGGCGAGGCAAAGCTAATGCACGACATCGCAAGGCTAGGCAGTGCACGGCTAGGCAAGGAAAGAGTAATGGAAGGAAAGGAAGGCAAGGAAAAGCATGGCAAGGCAAGTGTAACAACAGGCACGGCACGGCAAGGGGAAACAAGGCTAAGGCACGACAACGCAAGGCTAGGCAATGCACGGAAGGCAAGCAAAGAGTAACGGAAGGCAAGGAATGCAAAGGAAAGCAGGGGAAGGCAAGGGTAACGAAAGGAACGGCACGGTAAGGGGAAACAAGGCTAAGGCACGACAACACAGGGGTAGGCAATGCAGGGCAAGGCAAGGAAAGGGTAACGGAAGGCAAGGCACGGTTTGGGGAGGCAAGGCTAATGCACGACAACGAAAGGCTAGGCAATGCACGGAAGGCAAGCAAAGAGTAACGGAAGGCAAGGAAGGCAAGGGAAAGCAAGGCAAGGCAAGGGTAACGGAAGGAACGGCACGGCAAGGGGAAACAAGGCTAAGGCACGGCAACGCACGGCTAGGCAATGCACGGCAAGGCAAGGAAAAGGTAACGCAAGGCAAGGCACCTTGAGGCAAGGCAAGGCTGATGAACGACAACGCACGGCTAGGCAATGCATGGCAAGGCAAGGAAAGGGTAACGCAAGGCAAGGCACGGTAAGGCGAGGCAAGGCTAAGGCACGACAACGCAAGGCTAGGCAATGCACGAAAGGCAAGCAAAGGGTAACGGAAGGCAAGGAAGGCAAGGGAAAGCAGGGGAAGGCAAGGGTAACGGAAGGAACGGCACGGTAAGGGGAAAGAAGGCTAAGGCACGACAACGCAGGGCTAGGCAATGCACGGCAAGGCAAGGAAATGGTAACGCAAGGCAAGGCACGGTTTGGGGAGGCAAGGCTAAGGCACGACATCGCAAGGCTAGGCAATGCACGGAAGGCAAGCAAAGAGTAACGGAAGGCAAGGAAGGCAAGGCAAAGCAAGGCAACGCAAGCAAGGCTATGGCAAGGTGAACAAAGGCTAAGGCACGACCACGCAAGGCTAGGCAATGCACGGAAGGGAAGCAAAGAGTAACGGAAGGCAAGGAAGGCAAGGCAAAGCAAGGCAACGCAAGCAAGGTTATGGCAAGGTGAAAAACGGCTAAGACACGACAACGCAAGGCTAGGCAATGCACGGAAGGCAAGCAAAAAGTAACGGAAGGCAAGGAAGGCAAGGGAAAGCAAGGCAAAGCAAGCAAGGCTATGGCAAGGTGAAACAAGGCTAAGGCACCACAACGCACGACTAGGCAATGCACGGCCAGCCAAGGAAAAGGTAACGCAAGGCAAGGCACTCTGAGGCAAGGCAAGGCTAATGCATGACAGCGCAAGGCTAGGCAATGCACGGAAGGCAAGCAAAGAGTAACGGAAACCAAGGAAGGCAAGGGAAAGCAAGGCAAGGCAAGGGTAACGGAAGGAACGGCACGGCAAGGGGAAACAAGGCTAAGGCACGACAACGCACGGCTAGGCAATGCACGGCAAGGCAAGGAAAGGGTAACGCCAGGCAAGGCACGGTCAGGCAAGGCAAGGCTAATGCACGACAAGGCAAGGCTAGGCAGTGCACGGCAAGGCAAGGAAAGGGTAACGCAAGGCAAGGCACTGTCAGGCGAGGCAAGGCTAAGGCACGACAACGCAAGGCTAGGCAATGCACGGAAGGAAAGCGAAGAGTAACGGAAGGCAAGGAAAGCAAGGGAAAGCAAGGGAAGGCAAGGGTAACGGAAGGAACGGCACGGCAAGGGGAAACAAGGCTAAGGCACGACAACACAGGGCTAGGCAATGCAGGGTAAGGCAAGGAAAGGGTAACGCAAGGCAAGGCACGGTTTGGGGAGGCAAGTCTAATGCACGACAACGCACGGCTAGGCAATGCACGGAAGGCAAGCAAAGAGTAACGGAAGGCAAGGAATGCAAGGCAAAGCAAGGCAACGCAAGGGTAACGGAAGGAACGGCACGGCAAGGGGAAACAAGGCTAAGGCACGACAACGCACGGCTAGGCAATGCACGGCAAGGCAAGGAAAGGGTAACGCCAGGCAAGGCACGGTCAGGCAAGGCAAGGCTAATGCACGACAAGGCAAGGCTAGGCAGTGCACGGCAAGGCAAGGAAAGGGTAACGCAAGGCAAGGCACTGTCAGGCGAGGCAAGGCTAAGGCACGACAACGCAAGGCTAGGCAATGCACGGAAGGAAAGCGAAGAGTAACGGAAGGCAAGGAAAGCAAGGGAAAGCAAGGAAAGGCAAGGGTAACGGAAGGAACGGCACGGCAAGGGGAAACAAGGCTAAGGCACGACAACACAGGGCTAGGCAATGCAGGGTAAGGCAAGGAAAGGGTAACGCAAGGCAAGGCACGGTTTGGGGAGGCAAGTCTAATGCACGACAACGCTAGGCTAGGCAATGCACGGAAAGCAAGCAAAGAGTAACGGAAGGCAAGGAATGCAAGGCAAAGCAAGGCAACGCAAGCAAGGCTATGGCAAGGTGAAAAAAGGCTAAGGCACGACCACGCAAGGCTAGGCAATGCACGGAAGGCAAGCAAAGAGTAACGGAAAGCAAGGAAGGCAAGGCAAAGCAAGGCAACGCAAGCAAGGCTATGGCAATGTTAAAAAAGGCTAAGACACGACAAGGCAAGGCTAGGCAATGCACGGAAGGCAAGCAAAGAGTAACGGAAGGCAAGGAAGGCAAGGGAAAGCAAGGCAAGGCAATGGTAACGGAAAGAACGGCACGGCAAGGGGAAACAAGGCTAAGGCACGACAACGCACTGCTAGGCAATGCACTGCAAGGCAAGGAAAGGGTAACGCAAGGCAAGGCACGGTCAGGCGAGGCAAGGCTAAGGCACGACAACGCAAGTCTAGGCAATGCACGGAAGGCAAGCAAAGAGTAACGGAACGCAAGGAAGGCAAGGGAAAGCAAGGCAAGGCAAGGTTACCGGAAGGTACGGCACGGCAAGGGGAAACAAGGCTAAGGCACGGCAACGCACGGCTAGGCAATGCAGGGCAAGGCAAGGAAAGGGTAACGCAAGGCAAGGCACGGTTTTGGGAGGCAAGGCTAATGCACGACAACGCAAGGCTAGGCAGTGCACGGCTAGGCAAGGAAAGAGTAACGGAAGGAACGGAAGGCAAGGCAAAGCAAGGCAAGGAAGTGTAACAAAAGGCAAGGCACGGCAACGGGAAACAAGGCTAAGGAACGGCAATGCACGGCTAGGCAATGCACGGCCAGGCAAGGAAAGGGTAACGCAAGGCAAGGCACGGTAAGGCAAGACAAGGCTAATGCACGACGACGCACGGCTAGGCAATGCACGGCAAGGCAAGGAAAGGGTAACGCAAGGCAAGGCACGGTCAGGAGAGGCAAGGCTAATGCACGACAACGCAAGGCTAGGCAATGCACGGAAGGCAAGCAAAGAGTAACGGAAGGCAAGGAAGGCAAGGGAAAGCAAGGCAAAGCAAGCAAGGCTATGGCAAGGTGAAAAAAGGCTAAGACACGACAACGCAAGGCTAGGCAATGCACGGAAGGCAAAAAAAGAGTAACGGAAGGCAAGGAAGGCAAGGCAAAGCAAGGCAACGCAAGCAAGGCTATGGCAAGGTGAAAAAAGGCTAAGACACGACAACGCAAGGCTAGGCAATGCACGGAAGGCAAGCAAAGAGTAACGGAAGGCAAGGAAGGCAAGGGAAAGCAAGGCAAGGGTAACGGAAGGAAGGGCACGGCAAGGGCAAACAAGGCTAAGGAACGACAACGACCGGCTAGGCAATGCACTGCAAAGCAAGGAAAGGGTAACGCAAGGCAAGGCACGGTCAGGCGAGGCAAGGCTAAGGCACGACTACGCAAGGCTAGGCAATGCACGGAAGGCAAGCAAAGAGTAACGGAAGGCAAGGAATGCAAGGGAAAGCAGGGGAATGCAAGGGTAACGAAAGGAACGGCACGGTAAGGGGAAACAAGGCTAAGGCACGACAACACAGGGCTAGGCAATGCAGGGCAAGGCAAGGTAAGTGTAACGCAAGGCAAGGCACGGTCAGGCGAGGCAAGGCTAAGGCACGACAACGCAAGGCTAGGCAATGCACGGAAGGCAAGCAAAGAGTAACGGAACGCAAGGAAGGCAAGGGAATGCAAGGCAAGGCAAGGTTAACGGAAGGAACGGCACGGCAAGGGGAAACAAGGCTAAGGCACTGTAACGCACGGCTAGGCAATGCAGGGCAAGGCAAGGAAATGGTAACGCAAGGCAAGGCACGGTTTGGGGAGGCAAGGCTAATGCACGACAACGGAGGGATAGGCAGTGCACGGCTAGGCAAGGAAAGAGTAACAGAAGGAAAGGAAGGCAAGGCAAAGCAAGGCAAGGCAAGTGTAACAAAAGGCAAGGCACGGCAAGGGGAAACAAGGCTAAGGAACGGCAACGCACGGCTAGGAAATGCACGGCCAGGCAAGGAAAGTGTAACGCAAGGCAAGGCACGGTAAGGCAAGACAAGGCTAATGCACGACAACGCACGGCTAGGCAATGCACGGCAAGGCAAGGAAAGGGTAACGCAAGGCACGGCACGGTCAGGCGAGGCAAGGCTAATGCACGACAACGCAAGGCTAGGCAATGCACGGAAGGCAAGCAAAGAGTAACGGAAGGCAAGGAAGGCAAGGGAAACCAAGGCAAGGCAAAGATAACGGAAGGAACGGCTCGGCAAGGGGAAACAAGGCTAAGGCAAGGCAACGCAGGGCTAGGCAATGCACGGCAAGGCAAGGAAAGGGTAACGCAAGGCAAGGCACTGTCAGGCGAGGCAAAGCTAATGCACGACATCGCAAGGCTAGGCAGTGCACGGCTAGGCAAGGAAAGAGTAATGGAAGGAAAGGAAGGCAAGGAAAAGCATGGCAAGGCAAGTGTAACAACAGGCACGGCACGGCAAGGGGAAACAAGGCTAAGGCACGACAACGCAAGGCTAGGCAATGCACGGAAGGCAAGCAAAGAGTAACGGAAGGCAAGGAATGCAAAGGAAAGCAGGGGAAGGCAAGGGTAACGAAAGGAACGGTACGGTAAGGGGAAACAAGGCTAAGGCACGACAACACAGGGGTAGGCAATGCAGGGCAAGGCAAGGAAAGGGTAACGCAAGGCAAGGCACGGTTTGGGGAGGCAAGGCTAATGCACGACAACGCAAGGCTAGGCAATGCACGGAAGGCAAGCAAAGAGTAACGGAAGGCAAGGAAGGCAAGGGAAAGCAAGGCAAGGCAAGGGTAACGGAAGGAACGGCACGACAAGGGGAAACAAGGCTAAGGCACGGCAACGCAAGACTAAGCAATGCACGGCCAGGCAAGGAAAGGGTAACGCAAGGCAAGGCACTGTCAGGCGAGGCAAGGCTAAGGCACGACAACGCAAGGCTAGGCAATGCACGGAAGGCAAGCAAAGAGTAACGGAAGGCAAGGAATGCAAGGCAAAGCAAGGCAAAGCAAGCAAGTCTATGGCAAGGTGAAACAAGGCTAAGGCACCACAACGCACGGCTAGACAATGCACGGCCAGCCAAGGAAAAGGTAACGCAAGGCAAGGCACTCTGAGGCAAGGCAAGGCTAATGCACGACAGCGCAAGGCTATGCAATGCACGGAAGGCAAGCAAAGAGTAACGGAAACCAAGGAAAGCAAGGGAAAGCAAGGCAAGGCAAGGGTAACGGAAGGAACGGCACGGCAAGGGGAAACAAGGCTAGGGCACGGCAACGCACGGCTAGGCAATGCACGGCAAGGCAAGGAGAAGGTAACGCAAGGCAAGGCACCTTGAGGCAGGGCAAGGCTGATGCACGACAACGCACGGCTAGGCAATGCACGGCAAGGCAAGGAAAGGGTAACGCAAGGCAAGGCACGGTCAGGCAAGGCAAGGCTAAGGCACGACAACGCAAGGCTAGACAATGCACGAAAGGCAAGCAAAGAGTAACGAAAGGCAAGGAAGGCAAGGGAAAGCAGGGGAAGGCAAGGGTAACGGAAGGAACGGCACGGTAAGGGGAAACAAGGCTAAGGCACGACAACGCAGGGCTTGGCAATCCACGGCAAGGTAAGGAAAGGGTAATGCAAGGCAAGGCACTGTCCGGCGAGGCAAAGCTAATGCACGACATCGCAAGGCTAGGCAGTGCACGGCTAGGCAAGGAAAGAGTAATGGAAGGAAAGGAAGGCAAGGATAAGCATGGCAAGGCAAGTGTAACAACAGGCACGGCACGGCAAGGGGAAACAAGGCTAAGGCACGACAACGCAAGGCTAGGCAATGCACGGAAGGCAAGCAAAGAGTAACGGAAGGCAAGGAATGCAAAGGAAAGCAGGGGAAGGCAAGGGTAACGAGAGGAACGGCACGGTAAGGGGAAACAAGGCTAAGGCACGACAACACAGGGCTAGGCAATGCAGGGCAAGGCAAGGAAAGGGTAACGCAAGGCAAGGCACGGTTTGGGGAGGCAAGGCTAATGCACGACAACGCAAGGCTAGGCAATGCACGGAAGGCAAGCAAAGAGTAACGAAAGGCAAGGAAGGCAAGGGAAAGCAGGGGAAGGCAAGGGTAACGGAAGGAACGGCACGGTAAGGGGAAACAAGGCTAAGGCACGGTAACGAAGGGCTAGGCAATGCACGGCAAGGCAAGGAAAGGGTAACGCAAGGGAAGGCACGGTCAGGCGAGGCAAGGGTAATGCACGAAAACGCAAGGCTACGCAGTGCACGGCTAGGCAAGGAAAGAGTAACGGAAGGAAAGGAAGGCAAGGCAAAGCAAGGCAAGGCAAGTGTAACAAAAGGCACGGCACGGCAAGGGGAAACAAGGCTAAGGCACGGCAACGCAAGACTAAGCAATGCACGGTCAGGCAAGGAAAGGGTAACGCAAGGCAAGGCACTGTCAGGCGAGGCAAGGCTAAGGCACGACAACGCAATGCTAGGCAATGCACGGAAGGCAAGCAAAGAGTAACGGAAGGCACGGAATGCAAGGCAAAGCAAGGCAAAGCAAGCAAGGCTTTGGCAAGGTGGAACAAGGCTAAGGCACAACAACGCACGGCTAGACAATGCACGGCCAGCCAAGGAAAAGGTAACGCAAGGCAAGGCACTCTGAGGCAAGGCAAGGCTCATGCACGACAGCGCAAGGCTAGGCAATGCACGGAAGGCAAGCAAAGAGTAACGGAAACCAAGGAAGGCAAGGGAAAGCAAGGCAAGGCAAGGGTAACGGAAGGAACGGCACGGCAAGGGGAAACAAGGCTAAGGCACGGCAACGCACGGCTAGGCAATGCACGGCAAGGCAAGGAGAAGGTAACGCAAGGCAAGGCACCTTGAGGCAAGGCAAGGCTGATGCACGACAACGCACGGCTAGGCAATGCACGGCAAGGCAAGGAAAGGGTAACGCAAGGCAAGGCACGGTCAGGCAAGGCAAGGCTAAGGCACGACAACGCAAGGCTAGACAATGCACGAAAGGCAAGCAAAGAGTAACGGAAGGCAAGGAAGGCAAGGGAAAGCAGGGGAAGGCAAGGGTAACGGAAGGAACGGCACGGTAAGGGGAAACAAGGCTAAGGCACGACAACGCAGGGCTAGGCAATCCACGGCAACGTAAGGAAAGGGTAACGCAAGGCAAGGCACGGTCAGGCGAGGCAAGGGTAATGCACGACAACGCAAGGCTACGCAGTGCACGGCTAGACAAGGAAAGAGTAACGCAAGGCAAGGCACGGTTAGGCGAGGCAAGGCTAAGGCACGACAACGCAAGGCAAGGCACTCTGAGGCAAGGCAAGGCTAATGCACGGTAACGCACGGCTAGGCAATGCAGGGCAAGGCAAGGAAATGGTAACGCAAGGCAAGGCACTGTCAGGCGAGGCAAAGCTAATGCACGACATCGCAAGGCTAGGCAGTGCACGGCTAGGCAAGGAAAGACTAATGGAAGGAAAGGAAGGCAAGGAAAAGCATGGCAAGGCAAGTGTAACAACAGGCACGGCACGGCAAGGGGAAACAAGGCTAAGGCACGACAACGCAAGGCTAGGCAATGCACGGAAGGCAAGCAAAGAGTAACGGAAGGCAAGGAATGCAAAGGAAAGCAGGGGAAGGCAAGGGTAACGAAAGGAACGGCACGGTAAGGGGAAACAAGGCTAAGGCACGACAACACAGGGCTAGGCAATGCAGGGCAAGGGAAGGAAAGGGTAACGCAAGGCAAGGCACGGTGAGGCGAGGCAAGGCTAAGGCACGACAACGCATGGCTAGGCAATGCACGGAAGGCAAGCAAAGAGTAACGGAAGGCAAGGAAGGCAAAGGAAAGCAGGGGAAGGGAAGGGTAACGGAAGGAACGGCTCGGCAAGGGGAAACAAGGCTAAGGCACGGTAACGAAGGGCTAGGCAATGCACGGCAAGGCAAGGAAAGGGTAACGCAAGGCCAGGCACGGTCAGGCGAGGCAAGGGTAATGCACGAAAACGCAAGGCTACGCAGTGCACGGCTAGGCAAGGAAAGAGTAACGGAAGGAAAGGAAGGCAAGGCAAAGCAAGGCAAAGCAAGCAAGTCTATGGCAAGGTGAAACAAGGCTAAGGCACCACAACGTACGGCTAGACAATGCACGGCCAGCCAAGGAAAAGGTAACGCAAGGCAAGGCACTCTGAGGCAAGGCAAGGCTAATGCACGACAGCGCAAGGCTAGGCAATGCACGGAAGGCAAGCAAAGAGTAACGGAAACCAAGGAAGGCAAGGGAAAGCAAGGCAAGGCATGGGTAACGGAAGGAACGGCACGGCAAGGGGAAACAAGGCTAAGGCACGGCAACGCACGGCTAGGCAATGCACGGCAAGGCAAGGAGAAGGTAACGCAAGGCAAGGCACCTTGAGGCAAGGCAAGGCTGATGCACGACAACGCACGGCTAGGCAATGCACGGCAAGGCAAGGAAAGGGTAACGCAAGGCAAGGCACGGTCAGGCAAGGCAAGGCTAAGGCACGACAACGCAAGGTTAGACAATGCACGAAAGGCAAGCAAAGAGTAACGAAAGGCAAGGAAGGCAAGGGAAAGCAGGGGAAGGCAAGGGTAACGGAAGGAACGGCACGGTAAGGGGAAACAAGGCTAAGGCACGACAACGCAGGGCTAGGCAATCCACGGCAAGGTAAGGAAAGGGTAACGCAAGGCAAGGCACTGTCAGGCGAGGCAAAGCTAATGCACGACATCGCAAGGCTAGGCAGTGCACGGCTACGCAAGTAAAGAGTAACGGAAGGAAAGGAAGGCAAGGCAAAGCACGGCAAGGCAAGTGTAACAACAGGCACGGCACGGCAAGGGGAAACAAGGCTAAGGCACGACAACGCAAGGCTAGGCAATGCACGGAAGGCAAGCAAAGAGTAACGGAAGGCAAGGAAGGCAAGGGAAAGCAAGGCAAGGCAAGGGTAACGGAAGGAACGGCACGGCAAGGGGAAACAAGGCTAAGGCACGACAACACAGGGCTAGGCAATGCAGGGCAAGGCAAGGAAAGGGTAACGCAAGGCAAGGCACGGTTTGGGGAGGCAAGGCTAATGCACGACAACCCAAGGCTAGGCAATGCACGGAAGGCAAGCAAAGAGCAACGGAAGGCAAGGAATGCAAGGCAAAGCAAGGCAACGCAAGCAAGACTATGGCAAGGTGAAAAAAGGCTAAGGCACGACCACGCAAGGCTAGGCAATGCACGGAAGGCAAGCAAAGAGTAACGGAAGGCAAGGAAGGCAAGGGAAAGCAAGGCAAGGGTAACGGAAGGAACAGCACGGCAAGGGCAAACAAGGCTAAGGCACGACAACGAACGGCTAGGCAATGCACTGCAAGGCAAGGAAAGGGTAACGCAAGGCAAGGCACGGTCAGGCGAGGCAAGGCTAAGGCACGACTACGCAAGGCTAGGCAATGCACGGAAGGCAAGCAAAGAGTAACGGAAGGCAAGGAATGCAAGGGAAAGCAGGGGAATGCAAGGGTAACGAAAGGAACGGCACGGTAAGGGGAAACAAGGCTAAGGCACGACAACACAGGGCTAGGCAAAGCAGGGCAAGGCAAGGTAAGGGTAACGCAAGGCAAGGCACGGTCAGGCGAGGCAAGGCTAAGGCACGACAACGCAAGGCTAGGCAATGCACGGAAGGCAAGCAAAGAGTAACGGAACGCAAGGAAGGCAAGGGAAAGCAAGGCAAGGCAAGGTTAACGGAAGGAAAGGCACGGCAAGGGGAAACAAGGCTAAGGCACGGTAACGCACGGCTAGGCAATGCACGGCCAGGCAAGGAAAGGGTAACGCAAGGCAAGGCACGGTAAGGCAAGAGAAGGCTAATGCACGACAACGCACGGCTAGGCAATGCACGGCAAGGCAAGGAAAGGGTAACGCAAGGCAAGGCACTGTCAGGCGAGGCAAAGTTAATGCACGACATCGCAAGGCTAGGCAGTGCACGGCTAGGCAAGGAAAGAGTAATGGAAGGAAAGGAAGGCAAGGAAAAGCATGGCAAGGCAAGTGTAACAACAGGCACGGCACGGCAAGGGGAAACAAGGCCAAGGCATGACAACGCAAGGCTAGGCAATGCACGGAAGGCAAGCAAAGAGTAACGGAAGGCAAGGAATGCAAAGGAAAGCAGGGGAAGGCAAGGGTAACGAAAGGAATGGCACGGTAAGGGGAAACAAGGCTAAGGCACGACAACACAGGGCTAGGCAATGCAGGGCAAGGCAAGGAAAGGGTAACGCAAGGCAAGGCACGGTTTGGGGAGGCAAGGCTAATGCACGACAACGAAAGGCTAGGCAATGCACGGAAGGCAAGCAAAGAGTTACGGAATCCAAGGAAGGCAAGGGAAAACAAGGCAAGGGAAGGGTAACGGAAGGAACGGCACGGCAAGGGGAAACAAGGCTAACGCACGGCAACGCACGGCTAGGCAATGCACGGCAAGGCAAGGAAAAGGTAACGCAAGGCAAGGCACCTTGAGGCAAGGCAAGGCTGATGAACGACAACGCACGGCTAGGCAATGCATGGCAAGGCAAGGAAAGGGTAACGCAAGGCAAGGCACGGTCAGGCGAGGCAAGGCTAAGGCACGACAACGCAAGGCTAGGCAATGCACGAAAGGCAAGCAAAGGGTAACGGAAGGCAAGGAAGGCAAGGGAAAGCAGGGGAAGGCAAGGGTAACGGAAGGAACGGCACGGTAAGGGGAAAGAAGGCTAAGGCACGACAACGCAGGGCTAGGCAATGCACGGCAAGGCAAGGAAATGGTAACGCAAGGCAAGGCACGGTTTGGGGAGGCAAGTCTAATGCACGACAACGCTAGGCTAGGCAATGCACGGAAAGCAAGCAAAGAGTAACGGAAGGCAAGGAATGCAAGGCAAAGCAAGGCAACGCAAGCAAGGCTATGGCAAGGTGAAAAAAGGCTAAGGCACGACCACGCAAGGCTAGGCAATGCACGGAAGGCAAGCAAAGAGTAACGGAAAGCAAGGAAGGCAAGGCAAAGCAAGGCAACGCAAGCAAGGCTATGGCAATGTTAAAAAAGGCTAAGACACGACAAGGCAAGGCTAGGCAATGCACGGAAGGCAAGCAAAGAGTAACGGAAGGCAAGGAAGGCAAGGGAAAGCAAGGCAAGGCAATGGTAACGGAAAGAACGGCACGGCAAGGGGAAACAAGGCTAAGGCACGACAACGCACTGCTAGGCAATGCACTGCAAGGCAAGGAAAGGGTAACGCAAGGCAAGGCACGGTCAGGCGAGGCAAGGCTAAGGCACGACAACGCAAGTCTAGGCAATGCACGGAAGGCAAGCAAAGAGTAACGGAACGCAAGGAAGGCAAGGGAAAGCAAGGCAAGGCAAGGTTACCGGAAGGTACGGCACGGCAAGGGGAAACAAGGCTAAGGCACGGCAACGCACGGCTAGGCAATGCAGGGCAAGGCAAGGAAAGGGTAACGCAAGGCAAGGCACGGTTTTGGGAGGCAAGGCTAATGCACGACAACGCAAGGCTAGGCAGTGCACGGCTAGGCAAGGAAAGAGTAACGGAAGGAACGGAAGGCAAGGCAAAGCAAGGCAAGGAAGTGTAACAAAAGGCAAGGCACGGCAACGGGAAACAAGGCTAAGGAACGGCAATGCACGGCTAGGCAATGCACGGCCAGGCAAGGAAAGGGTAACGCAAGGCAAGGCACGGTAAGGCAAGACAAGGCTAATGCACGACGACGCACGGCTAGGCAATGCACGGCAAGGCAAGGAAAGGGTAACGCAAGGCAAGGCACGGTCAGGAGAGGCAAGGCTAATGCACGACAACGCAAGGCTAGGCAATGCACGGAAGGCAAGCAAAGAGTAACGGAAGGCAAGGAAGGCAAGGGAAAGCAAGGCAAAGCAAGCAAGGCTATGGCAAGGTGAAAAAAGGCTAAGACACGACAACGCAAGGCTAGGCAATGCACGGAAGGCAAAAAAAGAGTAACGGAAGGCAAGGAAGGCAAGGCAAAGCAAGGCAACGCAAGCAAGGCTATGGCAAGGTGAAAAAAGGCTAAGACACGACAACGCAAGGCTAGGCAATGCACGGAAGGCAAGCAAAGAGTAACGGAAGGCAAGGAAGGCAAGGGAAAGCAAGGCAAGGGTAACGGAAGGAAGGGCACGGCAAGGGCAAACAAGGCTAAGGAACGACAACGACCGGCTAGGCAATGCACTGCAAGGCAAGGAAAGGGTAACGCAAGGCAAGGCACGGTCAGGCGAGGCAAGGCTAAGGCACGACTACGCAAGGCTAGGCAATGCACGGAAGGCAAGCAAAGAGTAACGGAAGGCAAGGAATGCAAGGGAAAGCAGGGGAAGGCAAGGGTAACGAAAGGAACGGCACGGTAAGGGGAAACAAGGCTAAGGCACGACAACACAGGGCTAGGCAATGCAGGGCAAGGCAAGGTAAGTGTAAAGCAAGGCAAGGCACGGTCAGGCGAGGCAAGGCTAAGGCACGACAACGCAAGGCTAGGCAATGCACGGAAGGCAAGCAAAGAGTAACGGAACGCAAGGAAGGCAAGGGAATGCAAGGCAAGGCAAGGTTAACGGAAGGAACGGCACGGCAAGGGGAAACAAGGCTAAGGCACTGTAACGCACGGCTAGGCAATGCAGGGCAAGGCAAGGAAATGGTAACGCAAGGCAAGGCACGGTTTGGGGAGGCAAGGCTAATGCACGACAACGGAAGGATAGGCAGTGCACGGCTAGGCAAGGAAAGAGTAACGGAAGGAAAGGAAGGCAAGGCAAAGCAAGGCAAGGCAAGTGTAACAAAAGGCAAGGCACGGCAAGGGGAAACAAGGCTAAGGAACGGCAACGCACGGCTAGGAAATGCACGGCCAGGCAAGGAAAGTGTAACGCAAGGCAAGGCACGGTAAGGCAAGACAAGGCTAATGCACGACAACGCACGGCTAGGCAATGCACGGCAAGGCAAGGAAAGGGTAACGCAAGGCACGGCACGGTCAGGCGAGGCAAGGCTAATGCACGACAACGCAAGGCTAGGCAATGCACGGAAGGCAAGCAAAGAGTAACGGAAGGCAAGGAAGGCAAGGGAAACCAAGGCAAGGCAAAGATAACGGAAGGAACGGCTCGGCAAGGGGAAACAAGGCTAAGGCAAGGCAACGCAGGGCTAGGCAATGCACGGCAAGGCAAGGAAAGGGTAACGCAAGGCAAGGCACTGTCAGGCGAGGCAAAGCTAATGCACGACATCGCAAGGCTAGGCAGTGCACGGCTAGGCAAGGAAAGAGTAATGGAAGGAAAGGAAGGCAAGGAAAAGCATGGCAAGGCAAGTGTAACAACAGGCACGGCACGGCAAGGGGAAACAAGGCTAAGGCACGACAACGCAAGGCTAGGCAATGCACGGAAGGCAAGCAAAGAGTAACGGAAGGCAAGGAATGCAAGGCAAAGCAAGGCAAAGCAAGCAAGTCTATGGCAAGGTGAAACAAGGCTAAGGCACCACAACGCACGGCTAGACAATGCACGGCCAGCCAAGGAAAAGGTAACGCAAGGCAAGGCACTCTGAGGCAAGGCAAGGCTAATGCACGACAGCGCAAGGCTATGCAATGCACGGAAGGCAAGCAAAGAGTAACGGAAACCAAGGAAAGCAAGGGAAAGCAAGGCAAGGCAAGGGTAACGGAAGGAACGGCACGGCAAGGGGAAACAAGGCTAGGGCACGGCAACGCACGGCTAGGCAATGCACGGCAAGGCAAGGAGAAGGTAACGCAAGGCAAGGCACCTTGAGGCAGGGCAAGGCTGATGCACGACAACGCACGGCTAGGCAATGCACGGCAAGGCAAGGAAAGGGTAACGCAAGGCAAGGCACGGTCAGGCAAGGCAAGGCTAAGGCACGACAACGCAAGGCTAGACAATGCACGAAAGGCAAGCAAAGAGTAACGAAAGGCAAGGAAGGCAAGGGAAAGCAGGGGAAGGCAAGGGTAACGGAAGGAACGGCACGGTAAGGGGAAACAAGGCTAAGGCACGACAACGCAGGGCTTGGCAATCCACGGCAAGGTAAGGAAAGGGTAATGCAAGGCAAGGCCCTGTCCGGCGAGGCAAAGCTAATGCACGACATCGCAAGGCTAGGCAGTGCACGGCTAGGCAAGGAAAGAGTAATGGAAGGAAAGGAAGGCAAGGAAAAGCATGGCAAGGCAAGTGTAACAACAGGCACGGCACGGCAAGGGGAAACAAGGCTAAGGCACGACAACGCAAGGCTAGGCAATGCACGGAAGGCAAGCAAAGAGTAACGGAAGGCAAGGAATGCAAAGGAAAGCAGGGGAAGGCAAGGGTAACGAAAGGAACGGTACGGTAAGGGGAAACAAGGCTAAGGCACGACAACACAGGGGTAGGCAATGCAGGGCAAGGCAAGGAAAGGGTAACGCAAGGCAAGGCACGGTTTGGGGAGGCAAGGCTAATGCACGACAACGCAAGGCTAGGCAATGCACGGAAGGCAAGCAAAGAGTAACGGAAGGCAAGGAAGGCAAGGGAAAGCAAGGCAAGGCAAGGGTAACGGAAGGAACGGCACGGCAAGGGGAAACAAGGCTAAGGCACGGCAACGCAAGACTAGGCAATGCACGGTAAGGCAAGGAAAGGGTAACGCAAGGCAAGGCACGGTCAGGCGAGGCAAGGCTAAGGCACGACAACGCAAGGCTAGGCAATGCACGGAAGGCAAGCAAAGAGTAACGGAAGGCAAGGAATGCAAGGCAAAGCAAGGCAAAGCAAGCAAGTCTATGGCAAGGTGAAACAAGGCTAAGGCACCACAACGCACGGCTAGACAATGCACGGCCAGCCAAGGAAAAGGTAACGCAAGGCAAGGCACTCTGAGGCAAGGCAAGGCTAATGCACGACAGCGCAAGGCTATGCAATGCACGGAAGGCAAGCAAAGAGTAACGGAAACCAAGGAAAGCAAGGGAAAGCAAGGCAAGGCAAGGGTAACGGAAGGAACGGCACGGCAAGGGGAAACAAGGCTAGGGCACGGCAACGCACGGCTAGGCAATGCACGGCAAGGCAAGGAGAAGGTAACGCAAGGCAAGGCACCTTGAGGCAGGGCAAGGCTGATGCACGACAACGCACGGCTAGGCAATGCACGGCAAGGCAAGGAAAGGGTAACGCAAGGCAAGGCACGGTCAGGCAAGGCAAGGCTAAGGCACGACAACGCAAGGCTAGACAATGCACGAAAGGCAAGCAAAGAGTAACGAAAGGCAAGGAAGGCAAGGGAAAGCAGGGGAAGGCAAGGGTAACGGAAGGAACGGCACGGTAAGGGGAAACAAGGCTAAGGCACGACAACGCAGGGCTTGGCAATCCACGGCAAGGTAAGGAAAGGGTAATGCAAGGCAAGGCACTGTCCGGCGAGGCAAAGCTAATGCACGACATCGCAAGGCTAGGCAGTGCACGGCTAGGCAAGGAAAGAGTAATGGAAGGAAAGGAAGGCAAGGAAAAGCATGGCAAGGCAAGTGTAACAACAGGCACGGCACGGCAAGGGGAAACAAGGCTAAGGCACGACAACGCAAGGCTAGGCAATGCACGGAAGGCAAGCAAAGAGTAACGGAAGGCAAGGAATGCAAAGGAAAGCAGGGGAAGGCAAGGGTAACGAGAGGAACGGCACGGTAAGGGGAAACAAGGCTAAGGCACGACAACACAGGGCTAGGCAATGCAGGGCAAGGCAAGGAAAGGGTAACGCAAGGCAAGGCACGGTTTGGGGAGGCAAGGCTAATGCACGACAACGCAAGGCTAGGCAATGCACGGAAGGCAAGCAAAGAGTAACGAAAGGCAAGGAAGGCAAGGGAAAGCAGGGGAAGGCAAGGGTAACGGAAGGAACGGCACGGTAAGGGGAAACAAGGCTAAGGCACGGTAACGAAGGGCTAGGCAATGCACGGCAAGGCAAGGAAAGGGTAACGCAAGGGAAGGCACGGTCAGGCGAGGCAAGGGTAATGCACGAAAACGCAAGGCTACGCAGTGCACGGCTAGGCAAGGAAAGAGTAACGGAAGGAAAGGAAGGCAAGGCAAAGCAAGGCAAGGCAAGTGTAACAAAAGGCACGGCACGGCAAGGGGAAACAAGGCTAAGGCACGGCAACGCAAGACTAAGCAATGCACGGTCAGGCAAGGAAAGGGTAACGCAAGGCAAGGCACTGTCAGGCGAGGCAAGGCTAAGGCACGACAACGCAATGCTAGGCAATGCACGGAAGGCAAGCAAAGAGTAACGGAAGGCACGGAATGCAAGGCAAAGCAAGGCAAAGCAAGCAAGGCTTTGGCAAGGTGGAACAAGGCTAAGGCACAACAACGCACGGCTAGACAATGCACGGCCAGCCAAGGAAAAGGTAACGCAAGGCAAGGCACTCTGAGGCAAGGCAAGGCTCATGCACGACAGCGCAAGGCTAGGCAATGCAGGGAAGGCAAGCAAAGAGTAACGGAAACCAAGGAAGGCAAGGGAAAGCAAGGCAAGGCAAGGGTAACGGAAGGAACGGCACGGCAAGGGGAAACAAGGCTAAGGCACGGCAACGCACGGCTAGGCAATGCACGGCAAGGCAAGGAGAAGGTAACGCAAGGCAAGGCACCTTGAGGCAAGGCAAGGCTGATGCACGACAACGCACGGCTAGGCAATGCACGGCAAGGCAAGGAAAGGGTAACGCAAGGCAAGGCACGGTCAGGCAAGGCAAGGCTAAGGCACGACAACGCAAGGCTAGGCAATGCACGGCAAGGCAAGGAAAGGGTAACGCAAGGCAAGGCACGGTCAGGAGAGGCAAGGCTAATGCACGACAACGCAAGGCTAGGCAATGCACGGAAGGCAAGCAAAGAGTAACGGAAGGCAAGGAAGGCAAGGGAAAGCAAGGCAAAGCAAGCAAGGCTATGGCAAGGTGAAAAAAGGCTAAGACACGACAACGCAAGGCTAGGCAATGCACGGAAGGCAAGCAAAGAGTAACGGAAGGCAAGGAAGGCAAGGCAAAGCAAGGCAACGCAAGCAAGGCTATGGCAAGGTGAAAAAAGGCTAAGACACGACAACGCAAGGCTAGGCAATGCACGGAAGGCAAGCAAAGAGTAACGGAAGGCAAGGAAGGCAAGGGAAAGCAAGGCAAGGGTAACGGAAGGAAGGGCACGGCAAGGGCAAACAAGGCTAAGGAACGACAACGACCGGCTAGGCAATGCACTGCAAGGCAAGGAAAGGGTAACGCAAGGCAAGGCACGGTCAGGCGAGGCAAGGCTAAGGCACGACTACGCAAGGCTAGGCAATGCACGGAAGGCAAGCAAAGAGTAACGGAAGGCAAGGAATGCAAGGGAAAGCAGGGGAAGGCAAGGGTAACGAAAGGAACGGCACGGTAAGGGGAAACAAGGCTAAGGCACGACAACACAGGGCTAGGCAATGCAGGGCAAGGCAAGGTAAGTGTAAAGCAAGGCAAGGCACGGTCAGGCGAGGCAAGGCTAAGGCACGACAACGCAAGGCTAGGCAATGCACGGAAGGCAAGCAAAGAGTAACGGAACGCAAGGAAGGCAAGGGAATGCAAGGCAAGGCAAGGTTAACGGAAGGAACGGCACGGCAAGGGGAAACAAGGCTAAGGCACTGTAACGCACGGCTAGGCAATGCAGGGCAAGGCAAGGAAATGGTAACGCAAGGCAAGGCACGGTTTGGGGAGGCAAGGCTAATGCACGACAACGGAAGGATAGGCAGTGCACGGCTAGGCAAGGAAAGAGTAACGGAAGGAAAGGAAGGCAAGGCAAAGCAAGGCAAGGCAAGTGTAACAAAAGGCAAGGCACGGCAAGGGGAAACAAGGCTAAGGAACGGCAACGCACGGCTAGGAAATGCACGGCCAGGCAAGGAAAGTGTAACGCAAGGCAAGGCACGGTAAGGCAAGACAAGGCTAATGCACGACAACGCACGGCTAGGCAATGCACGGCAAGGCAAGGAAAGGGTAACGCAAGGCACGGCACGGTCAGGCGAGGCAAGGCTAATGCACGACAACGCAAGGCTAGGCAATGCACGGAAGGCAAGCAAAGAGTAACGGAAGGCAAGGAAGGCAAGGGAAACCAAGGCAAGGCAAAGATAACGGAAGGAACGGCTCGGCAAGGGGAAACAAGGCTAAGGCAAGGCAACGCAGGGCTAGGCAATGCACGGCAAGGCAAGGAAAGGGTAACGCAAGGCAAGGCACTGTCAGGCGAGGCAAAGCTAATGCACGACATCGCAAGGCTAGGCAGTGCACGGCTAGGCAAGGAAAGAGTAATGGAAGGAAAGGAAGGCAAGGAAAAGCATGGCAAGGCAAGTGTAACAACAGGCACGGCACGGCAAGGGGAAACAAGGCTAAGGCACGACAACGCAAGGCTAGGCAATGCACGGAAGGCAAGCAAAGAGTAACGGAAGGCAAGGAATGCAAGGCAAAGCAAGGCAAAGCAAGCAAGTCTATGGCAAGGTGAAACAAGGCTAAGGCACCACAACGCACGGCTAGACAATGCACGGCCAGCCAAGGAAAAGGTAACGCAAGGCAAGGCACTCTGAGGCAAGGCAAGGCTAATGCACGACAGCGCAAGGCTATGCAATGCACGGAAGGCAAGCAAAGAGTAACGGAAACCAAGGAAAGCAAGGGAAAGCAAGGCAAGGCAAGGGTAACGGAAGGAACGGCACGGCAAGGGGAAACAAGGCTAGGGCACGGCAACGCACGGCTAGGCAATGCACGGCAAGGCAAGGAGAAGGTAACGCAAGGCAAGGCACCTTGAGGCAGGGCAAGGCTGATGCACGACAACGCACGGCTAGGCAATGCACGGCAAGGCAAGGAAAGGGTAACGCAAGGCAAGGCACGGTCAGGCAAGGCAAGGCTAAGGCACGACAACGCAAGGCTAGACAATGCACGAAAGGCAAGCAAAGAGTAACGAAAGGCAAGGAAGGCAAGGGAAAGCAGGGGAAGGCAAGGGTAACGGAAGGAACGGCACGGTAAGGGGAAACAAGGCTAAGGCACGACAACGCAGGGCTTGGCAATCCACGGCAAGGTAAGGAAAGGGTAATGCAAGGCAAGGCCCTGTCCGGCGAGGCAAAGCTAATGCACGACATCGCAAGGCTAGGCAGTGCACGGCTAGGCAAGGAAAGAGTAATGGAAGGAAAGGAAGGCAAGGAAAAGCATGGCAAGGCAAGTGTAACAACAGGCACGGCACGGCAAGGGGAAACAAGGCTAAGGCACGACAACGCAAGGCTAGGCAATGCACGGAAGGCAAGCAAAGAGTAACGGAAGGCAAGGAATGCAAAGGAAAGCAGGGGAAGGCAAGGGTAACGAAAGGAACGGTACGGTAAGGGGAAACAAGGCTAAGGCACGACAACACAGGGGTAGGCAATGCAGGGCAAGGCAAGGAAAGGGTAACGCAAGGCAAGGCACGGTTTGGGGAGGCAAGGCTAATGCACGACAACGCAAGGCTAGGCAATGCACGGAAGGCAAGCAAAGAGTAACGGAAGGCAAGGAAGGCAAGGGAAAGCAAGGCAAGGCAAGGGTAACGGAAGGAACGGCACGGCAAGGGGAAACAAGGCTAAGGCACGGCAACGCAAGACTAAGCAATGCACGGCCAGGCAAGGAAAGGGTAACGCAAGGCAAGGCACTGTCAGGCGAGGCAAGGCTAAGGCACGACAACGCAAGGCTAGGCAATGCACGGAAGGCAAGCAAAGAGTAACGGAAGGCAAGGAATGCAAGGCAAAGCAAGGCAAAGCAAGCAAGTCTATGGCAAGGTGAAACAAGGCTAAGGCACCACAACGCACGGCTAGACAATGCACGGCCAGCCAAGGAAAAGGTAACGCAAGGCAAGGCACTCTGAGGCAAGGCAAGGCTAATGCACGACAGCGCAAGGCTATGCAATGCACGGAAGGCAAGCAAAGAGTAACGGAAACCAAGGAAAGCAAGGGAAAGCAAGGCAAGGCAAGGGTAACGGAAGGAACGGCACGGCAAGGGGAAACAAGGCTAGGGCACGGCAACGCACGGCTAGGCAATGCACGGCAAGGCAAGGAGAAGGTAACGCAAGGCAAGGCACCTTGAGGCAGGGCAAGGCTGATGCACGACAACGCACGGCTAGGCAATGCACGGCAAGGCAAGGAAAGGGTAACGCAAGGCAAGGCACGGTCAGGCAAGGCAAGGCTAAGGCACGACAACGCAAGGCTAGACAATGCACGAAAGGCAAGCAAAGAGTAACGAAAGGCAAGGAAGGCAAGGGAAAGCAGGGGAAGGCAAGGGTAACGGAAGGAACGGCACGGTAAGGGGAAACAAGGCTAAGGCACGACAACGCAGGGCTTGGCAATCCACGGCAAGGTAAGGAAAGGGTAATGCAAGGCAAGGCACTGTCCGGCGAGGCAAAGCTAATGCACGACATCGCAAGGCTAGGCAGTGCACGGCTAGGCAAGGAAAGAGTAATGGAAGGAAAGGAAGGCAAGGAAAAGCATGGCAAGGCAAGTGTAACAACAGGCACGGCACGGCAAGGGGAAACAAGGCTAAGGCACGACAACGCAAGGCTAGGCAATGCACGGAAGGCAAGCAAAGAGTAACGGAAGGCAAGGAATGCAAAGGAAAGCAGGGGAAGGCAAGGGTAACGAGAGGAACGGCACGGTAAGGGGAAACAAGGCTAAGGCACGACAACACAGGGCTAGGCAATGCAGGGCAAGGCAAGGAAAGGGTAACGCAAGGCAAGGCACGGTTTGGGGAGGCAAGGCTAATGCACGACAACGCAAGGCTAGGCAATGCACGGAAGGCAAGCAAAGAGTAACGAAAGGCAAGGAAGGCAAGGGAAAGCAGGGGAAGGCAAGGGTAACGGAAGGAACGGCACGGTAAGGGGAAACAAGGCTAAGGCACGGTAACGAAGGGCTAGGCAATGCACGGCAAGGCAAGGAAAGGGTAACGCAAGGGAAGGCACGGTCAGGCGAGGCAAGGGTAATGCACGAAAACGCAAGGCTACGCAGTGCACGGCTAGGCAAGGAAAGAGTAACGCAAGGAAAGGAAGGCAAGGCAAAGCAAGGCAAGGCAAGTGTAACAAAAGGCACGGCACGGCAAGGGGAAACAAGGCTAAGGCACGGCAACGCAAGACTAAGCAATGCACGGTCAGGCAAGGAAAGGGTAACGCAAGGCAAGGCACTGTCAGGCGAGGCAAGGCTAAGGCACGACAACGCAATGCTAGGCAATGCACGGAAGGCAAGCAAAGAGTAACGGAAGGCACGGAATGCAAGGCAAAGCAAGGCAAAGCAAGCAAGGCTTTGGCAAGGTGGAACAAGGCTAAGGCACAACAACGCACGGCTAGACAATGCACGGCCAGCCAAGGAAAAGGTAACGCAAGGCAAGGCACTCTGAGGCAAGGCAAGGCTCATGCACGACAGCGCAAGGCTAGGCAATGCAGGGAAGGCAAGCAAAGAGTAACGGAAACCAAGGAAGGCAAGGGAAAGCAAGGCAAGGCAAGGGTAACGGAAGGAACGGCACGGCAAGGGGAAACAAGGCTAAGGCACGGCAACGCACGGCTAGGCAATGCACGGCAAGGCAAGGAGAAGGTAACGCAAGGCAAGGCACCTTGAGGCAAGGCAAGGCTGATGCACGACAACGCACGGCTAGGCAATGCACGGCAAGGCAAGGAAAGGGTAACGCAAGGCAAGGCACGGTCAGGCAAGGCAAGGCTAAGGCACGACAACGCAAGGCTAGACAATGCACGAAAGGCAAGCAAAGAGTAACGGAAGGCAAGGAAGGCAAGGGAAAGCAGGGGAAGGCAAGGGTAACGGAAGGAACGGCACGGTAAGGGGAAACAAGGCTAAGGCACGACAACGCAGGGCTAGGCAATCCACGGCAACGTAAGGAAAGGGTAACGCAAGGCAAGGCACGGTCAGGCGAGGCAAGGGTAATGCACGACAACGCAAGGCTACGCAGTGCACGGCTAGACAAGGAAAGAGTAACGCAAGGCAAGGCACGGTTAGGCGAGGCAAGGCTAAGGCACGACAACGCAAGGCAAGGCACTCTGAGGCAAGGCAAGGCTAATGCACGGTAACGCACGGCTAGGCAATGCAGGGCAAGGCAAGGAAATGGTAACGCAAGGCAAGGCACTGTCAGGCGAGGCAAAGCTAATGCACGACATCGCAAGGCTAGGCAGTGCACGGCTAGGCAAGGAAAGACTAATGGAAGGAAAGGAAGGCAAGGAAAAGCATGGCAAGGCAAGTGTAACAACAGGCACGGCACGGCAAGGGGAAACAAGGCTAAGGCACGACAACGCAAGGCTAGGCAATGCACGGAAGGCAAGCAAAGAGTAACGGAAGGCAAGGAATGCAAAGGAAAGCAGGGGAAGGCAAGGGTAACGAAAGGAACGGCACGGTAAGGGGAAACAAGGCTAAGGCACGACAACACAGGGCTAGGCAATGCAGGGCAAGGGAAGGAAAGGGTAACGCAAGGCAAGGCACGGTGAGGCGAGGCAAGGCTAAGGCACGACAACGCATGGCTAGGCAATGCACGGAAGGCAAGCAAAGAGTAACGGAAGGCAAGGAAGGCAAAGGAAAGCAGGGGAAGGGAAGGGTAACGGAAGGAACGGCTCGGCAAGGGGAAACAAGGCTAAGGCACGGTAACGAAGGGCTAGGCAATGCACGGCAAGGCAAGGAAAGGGTAACGCAAGGCCAGGCACGGTCAGGCGAGGCAAGGGTAATGCACGAAAACGCAAGGCTACGCAGTGCACGGCTAGGCAAGGAAAGAGTAACGGAAGGAAAGGAAGGCAAGGCAAAGCAAGGCAAAGCAAGCAAGTCTATGGCAAGGTGAAACAAGGCTAAGGCACCACAACGTACGGCTAGACAATGCACGGCCAGCCAAGGAAAAGGTAACGCAAGGCAAGGCACTCTGAGGCAAGGCAAGGCTAATGCACGACAGCGCAAGGCTAGGCAATGCACGGAAGGCAAGCAAAGAGTAACGGAAACCAAGGAAGGCAAGGGAAAGCAAGGCAAGGCATGGGTAACGGAAGGAACGGCACGGCAAGGGGAAACAAGGCTAAGGCACGGCAACGCACGGCTAGGCAATGCACGGCAAGGCAAGGAGAAGGTAACGCAAGGCAAGGCACCTTGAGGCAAGGCAAGGCTGATGCACGACAACGCACGGCTAGGCAATGCACGGCAAGGCAAGGAAAGGGTAACGCAAGGCAAGGCACGGTCAGGCAAGGCAAGGCTAAGGCACGACAACGCAAGGTTAGACAATGCACGAAAGGCAAGCAAAGAGTAACGAAAGGCAAGGAAGGCAAGGGAAAGCAGGGGAAGGCAAGGGTAACGGAAGGAACGGCACGGTAAGGGGAAACAAGGCTAAGGCACGACAACGCAGGGCTAGGCAATCCACGGCAAATTAAGGAAAGGGTAACGCAAGGCAAGGCACTGTCAGGCGAGGCAAAGCTAATGCACGACATCGCAAGGCTAGGCAGTGCACGGCTACGCAAGTAAAGAGTAACGGAAGGAAAGGAAGGCAAGGCAAAGCACGGCAAGGCAAGTGTAACAACAGGCACGGCACGGCAAGGGGAAACAAGGCTAAGGCACGACAACGCAAGGCTAGGCAATGCACGGAAGGCAAGCAAAGAGTAACGGAAGGCAAGGAAGGCAAGGGAAAGCAAGGCAAGGCAAGGGTAACGGAAGGAACGGCACGGCAAGGGGAAACAAGGCTAAGGCACGACAACACAGGGCTAGGCAATGCAGGGCAAGGCAAGGAAAGGGTAACGCAAGGCAAGGCACGGTTTGGGGAGGCAAGGCTAATGCACGACAACCCAAGGCTAGGCAATGCACGGAAGGCAAGCAAAGAGCAACGGAAGGCAAGGAATGCAAGGCAAAGCAAGGCAACGCAAGCAAGACTATGGCAAGGTGAAAAAAGGCTAAGGCACGACCACGCAAGGCTAGGCAATGCACGGAAGGCAAGCAAAGAGTAACGGAAGGCAAGGAAGGCAAGGGAAAGCAAGGCAAGGGTAACGGAAGGAACAGCACGGCAAGGGCAAACAAGGCTAAGGCACGACAACGAACGGCTAGGCAATGCACTGCAAGGCAAGGAAAGGGTAACGCAAGGCAAGGCACGGTCAGGCGAGGCAAGGCTAAGGCACGACTACGCAAGGCTAGGCAATGCACGGAAGGCAAGCAAAGAGTAACGGAAGGCAAGGAATGCAAGGGAAAGCAGGGGAATGCAAGGGTAACGAAAGGAACGGCACGGTAAGGGGAAACAAGGCTAAGGCACGACAACACAGGGCTAGGCAAAGCAGGGCAAGGCAAGGTAAGGGTAACGCAAGGCAAGGCACGGTCAGGCGAGGCAAGGCTAAGGCACGACAACGCAAGGCTAGGCAATGCACGGAAGGCAAGCAAAGAGTAACGGAACGCAAGGAAGGCAAGGGAAAGCAAGGCAAGGCAAGGTTAACGGAAGGAAAGGCACGGCAAGGGGAAACAAGGCTAAGGCACGGTAACGCACGGCTAGGCAATGCACGGCCAGGCAAGGAAAGGGTAACGCAAGGCAAGGCACGGTAAGGCAAGAGAAGGCTAATGCACGACAACGCACGGCTAGGCAATGCACGGCAAGGCAAGGAAAGGGTAACGCAAGGCAAGGCACTGTCAGGCGAGGCAAAGTTAATGCACGACATCGCAAGGCTAGGCAGTGCACGGCTAGGCAAGGAAAGAGTAATGGAAGGAAAGGAAGGCAAGGAAAAGCATGGCAAGGCAAGTGTAACAACAGGCACGGCACGGCAAGGGGAAACAAGGCTAAGGCATGACAACGCAAGGCTAGGCAATGCACGGAAGGCAAGCAAAGAGTAACGGAAGGCAAGGAATGCAAAGGAAAGCAGGGGAAGGCAAGGGTAACGAAAGGAATGGCACGGTAAGGGGAAACAAGGCTAAGGCACGACAACACAGGGCTAGGCAATGCAGGGCAAGGCAAGGAAAGGGTAACGCAAGGCAAGGCACGGTTTGGGGAGGCAAGGCTAATGCACGACAACGAAAGGCTAGGCAATGCACGGAAGGCAAGCAAAGAGTTACGGAATCCAAGGAAGGCAAGGGAAAACAAGGCAAGGGAAGGGTAACGGAAGGAACGGCACGGCAAGGGGAAACAAGGCTAACGCACGGCAACGCACGGCTAGGCAATGCACGGCAAGGCAAGGAAAAGGTAACGCAAGGCAAGGCACCTTGAGGCAAGGCAAGGCTGATGAACGACAACGCACGGCTAGGCAATGCATGGCAAGGCAAGGAAAGGGTAACGCAAGGCAAGGCACGGTCAGGCGAGGCAAGGCTAAGGCACGACAACGCAAGGCTAGGCAATGCACGAAAGGCAAGCAAAGGGTAACGGAAGGCAAGGAAGGCAAGGGAAAGCAGGGGAAGGCAAGGGTAACGGAAGGAACGGCACGGTAAGGGGAAAGAAGGCTAAGGCACGACAACGCAGGGCTAGGCAATGCACGGCAAGGCAAGGAAATGGTAACGCAAGGCAAGGCACGGTTTGGGGAGGCAAGGCTAAGGCACGACATCGCAAGTCTAGGCAATGCACGGAAGGCAAGCAAATAGTAACGGAAGGCAAGGAATGCAAGGCAAAGCAAGGCAACGGAAGCAAGGCTATGGCAAGGTGAACAAAGGCTAAGGCACGACCACGCAAGGCTAGGCAATGCACGGAAGGGAAGCAAAGAGTAACGGAAGGCAAGGAAGGCAAGGCAAAGCAAGGCAACGCAAGCAAGGTTATGGCAAGGTGAAAAACGGCTAAGACACGACAACGCAAGGCTAGGCAATGCACGGAAGGCAAGCAAAGAGTAACGGAAGGCAAGGAAGGCAAGGGAAAGCAAGGCAAAGCAAGCAAGGCTATGGCAAGGTGAAACAAGGCTAAGGCACCACAACGCACGACTAGGCAATGCACGGCCAGCCAAGGAAAAGGTAACGCAAGGCAAGGCACTCTGAGGCAAGGCAAGGCTAATGCATGACAGCGCAAGGCTAGGCAATGCACGGAAGGCAAGCAAAGAGTAACGGAAACCAAGGAAGGCAAGGGAAAGCAAGGCAAGGCAAGGGTAACGGAAGGAACGGCACGGCAAGGGGAAACAAGGCTAAGGCACGACAACGCACGGCTAGGCAATGCACGGCAAGGCAAGGAAAGGGTAACGCCAGGCAAGGCACGGTCAGGCAAGGCAAGGCTAATGCACGACAAGGCAAGGCTAGGCAGTGCACGGCAAGGCAAGGAAAGGGTAACGCAAGGCAAGGCACTGTCAGGCGAGGCAAGGCTAAGGCACGACAACGCAAGGCTAGGCAATGCACGGAAGGAAAGCGAAGAGTAACGGAAGGCAAGGAAAGCAAGGGAAAGCAAGGGAAGGCAAGGGTAACGGAAGGAACGGCACGGCAAGGGGAAACAAGGCTAAGGCACGACAACACAGGGCTAGGCAATGCAGGGTAAGGCAAGGAAAGGGTAACGCAAGGCAAGGCACGGTTTGGGGAGGCAAGTCTAATGCACGACAACGCTAGGCTAGGCAATGCACGGAAAGCAAGCAAAGAGTAACGGAAGGCAAGGAATGCAAGGCAAAGCAAGGCAACGCAAGCAAGGCTATGGCAAGGTGAAAAAAGGCTAAGGCACGACCACGCAAGGCTAGGCAATGCACGGAAGGCAAGCAAAGAGTAACGGAAAGCAAGG
Source organism: Macrotis lagotis (assembly GCF_037893015.1). Taxonomy (NCBI): domain Eukaryota; kingdom Metazoa; phylum Chordata; class Mammalia; order Peramelemorphia; family Peramelidae; genus Macrotis; species Macrotis lagotis. The sequence goes on along the minus strand of NW_027422258.1, from coordinate 30,575 downwards.
AAGGCAAGGCAAAGCAAGGCAACGCAAGCAAGGCTATGGCAATGAGAAAAAAGGCTAAGACACGACAAGGCAAGGCTAGGCAATGCACGGAAGGCAAGCAAAGAGTAACGGAAGGCAAGGAAGGCAAGGCAAAGCAAGGCAAGGCAATGGTAACGGAAAGAACGGCACGGCAAGGGGAAACAAGGCTAAGGCACGACAACGCACTGCTAGGCAATGCACTGCAAGGCAAGGAAAGGGTAACGCAAGGCAAGGCACGGTCAGGCGAGGCAAGGCTAAGGCACGACAACGCAAGTCTAGGCAATGCACGGAAGGCAAGCAAAGAGTAACGGAACGCAAGGAAGGCAAGGGAAAGCAAGGCAAGGCAAGGTTACCGGAAGGTACGGCACGGCAAGGGGAAACAAGGCTAAGGCACGGCAACGCACGGCTAGGCAATGCAGGGCAAGGCAAGGAAAGGGTAACGCAAGGCAAGGCACGGTTTTGGGAGGCAAGGCTAATGCACGACAACGCAAGGCTAGGCAATGCACGGAAGGCAAGCAAAGAGTAACGGAAGGCAAGGAAGGCAAGGCAAGGCAAAGCAAGGCAAGGCAAGTGTAACAAAAGGCAAGGCACGGCAACGGGAAACAAGGCTAAGGAACGGCAATGCACGGCTAGGCAATGCACGGCCAGGCAAGGAAAGGGTAACGCAAGGCAAGGCACAGTAAGGCAGGACAAGGCTAATGCACGACGACGCACGGCTAGGCAATGCACGGCAAGGCAAGGAAAGGGTAACGCAAGGCAAGGCACGGTCAGGAGAGGCAAGGCTAATGCACGACAACGCAAGGCTAGGCAATGCACGGAAGGCAAGCAAAGAGTAACGGAAGGCAAGGAAGGCAAGGGAAAGCAAGGCAAAGCAAGCAAGGCTATGGCAAGGTGAAACAAGGCTAAGGCACCACAACGCACGACTAGGCAATGCACGGCCAGCCAAGGAAAAGGTAACGCAAGGCAAAGCACTCTGAGGCAAGGCAAGGCTAATGCATGACAGCGCAAGGCTAGGCAATGCACGGAAGGCAAGCAAAGAGTAACGGAAATCAAGGAAGGCAAGGGAAAGCAAGGCAAGGCAAGGGTAACGGAAGGAACGGCACGGCAAGGGGAAACAAGGCTAAGGCACGACAACGCACGGCTAGGCAATGCACGGCAAGGCAAGGAAAGGGTAACGCCAGGCAAGGCACGGTCAGGCAAGGCAAGGCTAATGCACGACAAGGCAAGGCTAGGCAGTGCACGGCAAGGCAAGGAAAGGGTAACGCAAGGCAAGGCACTGTCAGGCGAGGCAAGGCTAAGGCACGACAACGCAAGGCTAGGCAATGCACGGAAGGAAAGCGAAGAGTAACGGAAGGCAAGGAAAGCAAGGGAAAGCAAGGGAAGGCAAGGGTAACGGAAGGAACGGCACGGCAAGGGGAAACAAGGCTAAGGCACGACAACACAGGGCTAGGCAATGCAGGGTAAGGCAAGGAAAGGGTAACGCAAGGCAAGGCACGGTTTGGGGAGGCAAGTCTAATGCACGACAACGCTAGGCTAGGCAATGCACGGAAAGCAAGCAAAGAGTAACGGAAGGCAAGGAATGCAAGGCAAAGCAAGGCAACGCAAGCAAGGCTATGGCAAGGTGAAAAAAGGCTAAGGCACGACCACGCAAGGCTAGGCAATGCACGGAAGGCAAGCAAAGAGTAACGGAAAGCAAGGAAGGCAAGGCAAAGCAAGGCAACGCAAGCAAGGCTATGGCAATGTGAAAAAAGGCTAAGACACGACAAGGCAAGGCTAGGCAATGCACGGAAGGCAAGCAAAGAGTAACGGAAGGCAAGGAAGGCAAGGGAAAGCAAGGCAAGGCAATGGTAACGGAAAGAACGGCACGGCAAGGGGAAACAAGGCTAAGGCACGACAACGCACTGCTAGGCAATGCACTGCAAGGCAAGGAAAGGGTAACGCAAGGCAAGGCACGGTCAGGCGAGGCAAGGCTAAGGCACGACAACGCAAGTCTAGGCAATGCACGGAAGGCAAGCAAAGAGTAACGGAACGCAAGGAAGGCAAGGGAAAGCAAGGCAAGGCAAGGTTACCGGAAGGTACGGCACGGCAAGTGTTAACAAGGCTAAGGCACGACAACGCACGGCTGGGCAATGCACGGCAAGGCAAGGAAAGGGTAACGCAAGGCAAGGCACGGTTTAATGCACGACAACGCAAGGCTAGGCAGTGCACGGCTAGGCAAGGAAAGAGTAACGGAAGGAAAGGAAGGCAAGGCAAAGCAAGGCAAGGCAAGTGTAACAAAAGGCAAGGCACGGCAACGGGAAACAAGGCTAAGGAACGGCAATGCACGGCTAGGCAATGCACGGCCAGGCAAGGAAAGGGTAACGCAAGGCAAGGCACGGTAAGGCAAGACAAGGCTAATGCACGACGACGCACGGCTAGGCAATGCACGGCAAGGCAAGGAAAGGGTAACGCAAGGCAAGGCACGGTCAGGAGAGGCAAGGCTAATGCACGACAACGCAAGGCTAGGCAATGCACGGAAGGCAAGCAAAGAGTAACGGAAGGCAAGGAAGGCAGGGGAAACCAAGGCAAGGCAAGGGTAACGGAAGGAACGGCTCGGCAAGGGGAAACAAGGCTAAGGCACGGCAACGCAGGGCTAGGCAATGCACGGCAAGGCAAGGAAAGGGTAACACAAGGCAAGGCACTGTCAGGCGAGGCAAAGCTAATGCACGACATCGCAAGGCTAGGCAGTGCACGGCTAGGCAAGGAAAGACTAATGGAAGGCAAGGAAGGCAAGGCAAAGCATGGCAAGGCAAGTGTAACAACAGGCACGGCACGGCAAGGGGAAACAAGGCTAAGGCACGACAACGCAAGGCTAGGCAATGCACGGAAGGCAAGCAAAGAGTAACGGAAGGCAAGGAATGCAAAGGAAAGCAGGGGAAGGCAAGGGTAACGAAAGGAACGGCACGGTAAGGGGAAACAACGCTAAGGCACGACAACCCAGGGCTAGGCAATGCAGGGCAAGGCAAGGAAAGGGTAACGCAAGGCAAGGCACGATTTGGGGAGGCAAGGCTAATGCACGACAACGCAAGGCTAGGCAATGAACGGAAGGCAAGCAAAGAGTAACGGAAGGCAAGGAAGGCAAGGGAAAGCAAGGCAAGGCAAGGGTAACGGAAGGAACGGCACGGCAAGGGGAAACAAGGCTAAGGCACGGCAACGCACGGCTAGGCAATGCACGGCAAGGCAAGGAAAGGGTAACGCAAGGCAAGGCACGGTGAGGCAAGGCAAGGCGGATGCACGACAACGCACGGCTAGGCAATGCACGGCAAGGCAAGGAAAGGGTAACGCAAGGCAAGGCACGGTCAGGCGACGCAAGGCTAAGGCACGACAACGCAAGGCTAGGCAATGCACGGAAGGCAAGCAAAGAGTAACGGAAGGCAAGGAAGGCAAGGGAAAGGAGGGGAAGGCAAGGGTAACGGAAGGAACGGCACGGTAAGGGGAAACAAAGCTAAAGCACGACAACGCAGGGCTAGGCAATGCACTTCAAGGCAAGGAAAGGGTAATGCAAGGCAAGGCACGGTCAGGCGAGGCAAGGGTAATGCACGACAACGCAAGCCTACGCAGTGCACGGCTAGGCAAGGAAAGAGTAACGGAAGGAAAGGAAGGCAAGGCAAAGCAAGGCAAGGCAAGTGTAACAAAAGGCACGGCACGGCAAGGGGAAACAAGGCTAAGGCACGGCAACGCAAGGCTAAGCAATGCACGGCCAGGCAAGGAAAGGGTAACGCAAGGCAAGGCACAGTAATGCAAGGCGAGGCTAATGCACCACAACGCACGGCTAGGCAATGCATGGCAATGCAAGGAAAGGGTAACGCAAGGCAAGGCACGGTTAGGCGAGGCAAGGCTAAGGCACGACAACGCAAGGCTAGGCAATGCTCGGAAGGCAAGCAAAGAGTAACGGAACGCAAGGAAGGCAAGGGAAAGCAAGGCAAGGCAAGGTTAACGGAAGGAACGGCACGGCAAGGGGAAACAAGGCTAAGGCACGGTAACGCACGGCTAGGCAATGCAGGGCAAGGCAAGGAAATGGTAACGCAAGGCAAGGCACGGTTTGGGGAGGCAAGGCTAATGCACGACAACGCAAGGCTAGGCAGTCCACGGCTAGGCAAGGAAAGAGTAACGGAAGGAAAGGAAGGCAAGGCAAAGCAAGGCAAGGCAAGTGTAACAAAAGGCAAGGCACGGCAAGGGGAAACAAGGCTAAGGCACGACAACGCAAGGCTACGCAATGCACGGAAGGCAAGCAAAGAGTAACGGAAGGCAAGGAATGCAAAGGAAAGCAGGGGAAGGCAAGGGTAACGAAAGGAACGGCACGGTAAGGGGAAACAAGGCTAAGGCACGACAACACAGTTCTAGGCAATGCAGGGCAAGGCAAGGAAAGGGTAACGCAAGGCAAGGCACGGTTTGGGGAGGCAAGGCTAATGCACGACAACGCAAGGCTAGGCAATGCACGGAAGGCAAGCAAAGAGTAACGGAAGGCAAGGATGGTAAAGGGAAAGCAAGGCAAGGCAAGGGTAACGGAAGGAACGGCACGGCAAGGGGAAACAAGGCTAAGGCACGGCAACGCAGGGCTAGGCAATGCACGGCAAGGCAAGGAAAGGGTAACGGAAGGCAAGGCACGGTGAGGCAAGGCAAGGCTGATGCATGACAACGCACAGCTAGGCAATGCACGGCAAGGCAAGGAAAGGGTAACGCAAGGCAAGGCACGGTCAGGCGAGGCAAGGCTAAGGCACGAAAACGCAAGGCTAGGCAATGCACGGAAGGCAAGCAAAGAGTAACGGAAGGCAAGGAAGGCAAGGGAAAGCAGGGGAAGGCAAGGGTAACGGAAGGAACGGCACGGTAAGGGGAAACAAGGCTAAGGCACGACAACGCAGGGCTAGGCAATGCACGGCAAGGCAAGGAAAGGGTAACGCAAGGCAAGGCACGGTCAGGCGAGGAAAGGGTAATGCACGACAACGCAAGGCTACGCAGTGCACGGCTAGGCAAGGAAAGAGTAACGGAAGGAAATAAAGGCAAGGCAAACAAGGCAAGGAAAGTGTAACAAAAGGCACGGCACGGCAAGGGGAAACAAGGCTAAGACACGGCAACCCAAGGCTAAGCAATGAACGGCCAGGCAACGAAAGGGTAACGCAAGGCAAGGCACGGTGAGGCAAGGCAAGGCTGATGCACGACAACGCACGGCTAGGCAATGCACGGCAAGGCAAGGAAAGGGTAACGCAAGGCAAGGCACTGTCAGACGAGGCAAAGCTAATGCACGACATCGCAAGGCTAGGCAGTGCACGGCTAGGCAAGGAAAGAGTAATGGAAGGAAAGGAAGGCAAGGAAAAGCATGGAAAGACAAGTGTAACAACAGGCACGGCACGGCAAGGGGAAACAAGGCTAAGGCACGACAACGCAAGGCTAGGCAATGCACGGAAGGCAAGCAAAGAGTAACGGAAGGCAAGGAATGCAAAGGAAAGCAGGGGAAGGCAAGGGTAACGAAGGGAACGGCACGGTAAGGGGAAACAAGGCTAAGGCACGACAACACAGGGCTAGGCAATGCAGGGCAAGGCAAGGAAAGGGTAACGCAAGGCAAGGCACGGTTTGGGGAGGCAAGGCTAATGCACGACAACGCAAGGCTAGGCAATGCACGGAAGGCAAGCAAAGAGTAACGGAAGGCAAGGAAGGCAAGGGAAAGCAAGGCAAGGAAAGGGTAACCGAAGGAACGGCACGACAAGGGGAAACAAGGCTAAGGCACGGCAACGCACGGCTAGGCAATGCACGGAAAGGCAAGGAAAGGGTAACGCACGGCAAGGCACGGTGAGGGAAGGCAATGCTGATGCACGACAACGCACGGCTAGGCAATGCACGGGAAGGCAAGGAAAGGGTAACGCAAGACAAGGCACGGTCAGGCGAGGCAAGGCTACGGCACGACAACGCAAGGCTAGGTAATGCACGGAAGGCAAGAAAAGAGTAACGGAATGCAAGGAAGGCAAGGGAAAACAGGGGAAGGTAAGGGTAACGGAAGGAACGGCTCGGCAAGGGGAAACAAGGCTAAGGCACGGTAACCAAGGGTTAGGCAATGCACGGCAAGGCAAGGAAAGGGTAACGCAAGGCAAGGCACGGTCAGGCGAGGCAAGGGTAATGCACGAAAACGCAAGGCTACGCAGTGTACGGCTAGGCAAGGAAAGAGTAACGGAAGGAAAGGAAGGCAAGGCAAAGCAAGGCAAGGCAAGTGTAACAAAAGGCACGGCACGGCAAGGGGAAACAAGGCTAAGGCACGGCAATGCAAGACTAAGCAATGCACGGCAAGGCAAGGAAAGGGTAACGCAAGGCAAGGTACTGTCAGGCGAGGCAAGGCTAAGGCACGACAACGCAAGGCTAGGCAATGCACGGAAGGCAAGCAAAGAGTAACGGAAGGCAAGGAATCCAAGGCAAAGCAAGGCAAAGCAAGCAAGTCTATGGCAAGGTGAAACAAGGCTAAGGCACCACAACGCACGGCTAGACAATGCACGGCCAGCCAAGGAAAATGTAACGCAAGGCAAGGCACTCTGAGGCAAGGCAAGGCTAATGCACGACAGCGCAAGGCTAGGCAATGCACGGAAGGCAAGCAAAGAGTAACGGAAACCAAGGAATGCAAGGGAAAGCAAGGCAAGGCAAGGGTAACGGAAGGAACGGCACGGCAAGGGGAAACAAGGCTAAGGCACGGCAACGCACGGCTAGGCAATCCACGGCAAGGTAAGGAAAGGGTTACGCAAAGGCAAGGCACTGTCAGGCGAGGCAAAGCTAATGCACGACATCGCAAGGCTAGGCAGTGCACGGCTAGGCAAGGAAAGAGTAATGGAAGGAAAGGAAGGCAAGGAAAAGCATGGCAAGGCAAGTGTAACAACAGGCACGGCACGGCAAGGGGAAACAAGGCTAAGGCACGACAACGCAAGGCTAGGCAATGCACGGAAGGCAAGCAAAGAGTAACGGAAGGCAAGGAATGCAAAGGAAAGCAGGGGAAGGCAAGGGTAACGAAAGGAACGGCACGGTAAGGGGAAACAAGGCTAAGGCACGACAACACAGGGCTAGGCAATGCAGGGCAAGGCAAGGAAAGGGTAACGCAAGGCAAGGCACGGTGAAGCAAGGCAAGGCTGATGCACGACAACGCACGGCTAGGCAATGCACGGCAAGGCAAGGAAAGGGTAACGCAAGGCAAGGCACGGTGAGGCGAGGCAAGGCTAAGGCACGACAACGCAAGGCTAGGCAATGCACGGAAGGCAAGCAAAGAGTAACGGAAGGCAAGGAAGGCAAAGGAAAGCAAGGCAAGGCAAGTGAAACAAAAGGCACGGCACGGCAAGGGGAAACAAGGCTAAGGCACGGCAACGCAAGACTAAGCAATGCACGGCCAGGCAAGGAAAGGGTAACGCAAGGGAAGGCACTGTCAGGCGAGGCAAGGGTAATGCACGACAACGCAAGGCTAGGCAATGCACGGAAGGCAAGCAAAGAGTAAAGGAAACCAAGGAAGGCAAGGGAAAGCAAGGCAAGGCAAGGGTAACGGAAGGAACGGCACGGCAAGGGGAAACAAGGCTAAGGCACGGCAACGCACGGCTAGGCAATGCACGGCAAGGCAAGGAGAAGGTAACGCAAGGCAAGGCACCTTGAGGCAAGGCAAGGCTGATGCACGACAACGCACGGCTAGGCAATGCACGGCAAGGCAAGGAAAGGGTAACGCAAGGCAAGGCACGGTCAGGCGAGGCAAGGCTAAGGCACGACAACGCAAGGCTAGGCAATGCACGGCAAGGCAAGGAAAGAGTAACGCAAGGCAAGGCACTCTGAGGCAAGGCAAGGCTAATGCACGACAGCGCAAGGCTAGGCAATGCACGGAAGGCAAGCAAAGAGTAACGGAAACCAAGGAAGGCAAGGGAAAGCAAGGCAAGGCAAGGGTAACGGAAGGAACGGCACGGCAAGGGGAAACAAGGCTAAGGCACGGCAACGCACGGCTAGGCAATGCACGGCAAGGCAAGGAGAAGGTAACGCAAGGCAAGGCACCTTGAGGCAAGGCAAGGCTGATGCACGACAACGCACGGCTAGGCAATGCACGGCAAGGCAAGGAAAGGGTAACGCAAGGCAAGGCACGGTCAGGCAAGGCAAGGCTAAGGCACGACAACGCAAGGCTAGACAATGCACGAAAGGCAAGCAAAGAGTAACGGAAGGCAAGGAAGGCAAGGGAAAGCAGGGGAAGGCAAGGGTAACGGAAGGAACGGCACGGTAAGGGGAAACAAGGCTAAGGCACGACAACGCAGGGCTAGGCAATCCACGGCAACGTAAGGAAAGGGTAACGCAAGGCAAGGCACGGTCAGGCGAGGCAAGGGTAATGCACGACAACGCAAGGCTACGCAGTGCACGGCTAGACAAGGAAAGAGTAACGCAAGGCAAGGCACGGTTAGGCGAGGCAAGGCTAAGGCACGACAACGCAAGGCAAGGCACTCTGAGGCAAGGCAAGGCTAATGCACGGTAACGCACGGCTAGGCAATGCAGGGCAAGGCAAGGAAAGGGTAACGCAAGGCAAGGCACTGTCAGGCGAGGCAAAGCTAATGCACGACATCGCAAGGCTAGGCAGTGCACGGCTAGGCAAGGAAAGACTAATGGAAGGAAAGGAAGGCAAGGAAAAGCATGGCAAGGCAAGTGTAACAACAGGCACGGCACGGCAAGGGGAAACAAGGCTAAGGCACGACAACGCAAGGCTAGGCAATGCACGGAAGGCAAGCAAAGAGTAACGGAAGGCAAGGAATGCAAAGGAAAGCAGGGGAAGGCAAGGGTAACGAAAGGAACGGCACGGTAAGGGGAAACAAGGCTAAGGCACGACAACACAGGGCTAGGCAATGCAGGGCAAGGGAAGGAAAGGGTAACGCAAGGCAAGGCACGGTGAGGCGAGGCAAGGCTAAGGCACGACAACGCATGGCTAGGCAATGCACGGAAGGCAAGCAAAGAGTAACGGAAGGCAAGGAAGGAAAGGAAAGCAGGGGAAGGGAAGGGTAACGGAAGGAACGGCTCGGCAAGGGGAAACAAGGCTAAGGCACGGTAACGAAGGGCTAGGCAATGCACGGCAAGGCAAGGAAAGGGTAACGCAAGGCCAGGCACGGTCAGGCGAGGCAAGGGTAATGCACGAAAACGCAAGGCTACGCAGTGCACGGCTAGGCAAGGAAAGAGTAACGGAAGGAAAGGAAGGCAAGGCAAAGCAAGGCAAAGCAAGCAAGTCTATGGCAAGGTGAAACAAGGCTAAGGCACCACAACGTACGGCTAGACAATGCACGGCCAGCCAAGGAAAAGGTAACGCAAGGCAAGGCACTCTGAGGCAAGGCAAGGCTAATGCACGACAGCGCAAGGCTAGGCAATGCACGGAAGGCAAGCAAAGAGTAACGGAAACCAAGGAAGGCAAGGGAAAGCAAGGCAAGGCATGGGTAACGGAAGGAACGGCACGGCAAGGGGAAACAAGGCTAAGGCACGGCAACGCACGGCTAGGCAATGCACGGCAAGGCAAGGAGAAGGTAACGCAAGGCAAGGCACCTTGAGGCAAGGCAAGGCTGATGCACGACAACGCACGGCTAGGCAATGCACGGCAAGGCAAGGAAAGGGTAACGCAAGGCAAGGCACGGTCAGGCAAGGCAAGGCTAAGGCATGACAACGCAAGGTTAGACAATGCACGAAAGGCAAGCAAAGAGTAACGAAAGGCAAGGAAGGCAAGGGAAAGCAGGGGAAGGCAAGGGTAACGGAAGGAACGGCACGGTAAGGGGAAACAAGGCTAAGGCACGACAACGCAGGGCTAGGCAATCCACGGCAAGGTAAGGAAAGGGTAACGCAAGGCAAGGCACTGTCAGGCGAGGCAAAGCTAATGCACGACATCGCAAGGCTAGGCAGTGCACGGCTACGCAAGTAAAGAGTAACGGAAGGAAAGGAAGGCAAGGCAAAGCACGGCAAGGCAAGTGTAACAACAGGCACGGCACGGCAAGGGGAAACAAGGCTAAGGCACGAGAACGCAAGGCTAGGCAATGTACGGAAAGCAAGCAAAGAGTAACGGAACGCAAGGAAGGCAAGGGAAAGCAAGGCAAGGCAAGGGTAACGGAAGGAACGGCACGGCAAGGGGAAACAAGGCTAAGGCACGACAACACAGGGCTAGGCAATGCAGGGCAAGGCAAGGAAAGGGTAACGCAAGGCAAGGCACGGTTTGGGGAGGCAAGGCTAATGCACGACAACCCAAGGCTAGGCAATGCACGGAAGGCAAGCAAAGAGCAACGGAAGGCAAGGAATGCAAGGCAAAGCAAGGCAACGCAAGCAAGACTATGGCAAGGTGAAAAAAGGCTAAGGCACGACCACGCAAGGCTAGGCAATGCACGGAAGGCAAGCAAAGAGTAACGGAAGGCAAGGAAGGCAAGGGAAAGCAAGGCAAGGGTAACGGAAGGAACAGCACGGCAAGGGCAAACAAGGCTAAGGCACGACAACGAACGGCTAGGCAATGCACTGCAAGGCAAGGAAAGGGTAACGCAAGGCAAGGCACGGTCAGGCGAGGCAAGGCTAAGGCACGACTACGCAAGGCTAGGCAATGCACGGAAGGCAAGCAAAGAGTAACGGAAGGCAAGGAATGCAAGGGAAAGCAGGGGAATGCAAGGGTAACGAAAGGAACGGCACGGTAAGGGGAAACAAGGCTAAGGCACGACAACACAGGGCTAGGCAAAGCAGGGCAAGGCAAGGTAAGGGTAACGCAAGGCAAGGCACGGTCAGGCGAGGCAAGGCTAAGGCACGACAACGCAAGGCTAGGCAATGCACGGAAGGCAAGCAAAGAGTAACGGAACGCAAGGAAGGCAAGGGAAAGCAAGGCAAGGCAAGGTTAACGGAAGGAAAGGCACGGCAAGGGGAAACAAGGCTAAGGCACGGTAACGCACGGCTAGGCAATGCACGGCCAGGCAAGGAAAGGGTAACGCAAGGCAAGGCACGGTAAGGCAAGAGAAGGCTAATGCACGACAACGCACGGCTAGGCAATGCACGGCAAGGCAATGAAAGGGTAACGCAAGGCAAGGCACGGTCAGGCGAGGCAAGGCTAATGCACGACAACGCAAGGCTAGGCAATGCACGGCTAGGCAAGGAAAGAGTAATGGAAGGAAAGGAAGGCAAGGAAAAGCATGGCAAGGCAAGTGTAACAACAGGCACGGCACGGCAAGGGGAAACAAGGCTAAGGCATGACAACGCAAGGCTAGGCAATGCACGGAAGGCAAGCAAAGAGTAACGGAAGGCAAGGAATGCAAAGGAAAGCAGGGGAAGGCAAGGGTAACGAAAGGAATGGCACGGTAAGGGGAAACAAGGCTAAGGCACGACAACACAGGGCTAGGCAATGCAGGGCAAGGCAAGGAAAGGGTAACGCAAGGCAAGGCACGGTTTGGGGAGGCAAGGCTAATGCACGACAACGAAAGGCTAGGCAATGCACGGAAGGCAAGCAAAGAGTTACGGAATCCAAGGAAGGCAAGGGAAAACAAGGCAAGGGAAGGGTAACGGAAGGAACGGCACGGCAAGGGGAAACAAGGCTAACGCACGGCAACGCACGGCTAGGCAATGCACGGCAAGGCAAGGAAAAGGTAACGCAAGGCAAGGCACCTTGAGGCAAGGCAAGGCTGATGAACGACAACGCACGGCTAGGCAATGCATGGCAAGGCAAGGAAAGGGTAACGCAAGGCAAGGCACGGTCAGGCGAGGCAAGGCTAAGGCACGACAACGCAAGGCTAGGCAATGCACGAAAGGCAAGCAAAGGGTAACGGAAGGCAAGGAAGGCAAGGGAAAGCAGGGGAAGGCAAGGGTAACGGAAGGAACGGCACGGTAAGGGGAAAGAAGGCTAAGGCACGACAACGCAGGGCTAGGCAATGCACGGCAAGGCAAGGAAATGGTAACGCAAGGCAAGGCACGGTTTGGGGAGGCAAGTCTAATGCACGACAACGCTAGGCTAGGCAATGCACGGAAAGCAAGCAAAGAGTAACGGAAGGCAAGGAATGCAAGGCAAAGCAAGGCAACGCAAGCAAGGCTATGGCAAGGTGAAAAAAGGCTAAGGCACGACCACGCAAGGCTAGGCAATGCACGGAAGGCAAGCAAAGAGTAACGGAAAGCAAGGAAGGCAAGGCAAAGCAAGGCAACGCAAGCAAGGCTATGGCAATGTTAAAAAAGGCTAAGACACGACAAGGCAAGGCTAGGCAATGCACGGAAGGCAAGCAAAGAGTAACGGAAGGCAAGGAAGGCAAGGGAAAGCAAGGCAAGGCAATGGTAACGGAAAGAACGGCACGGCAAGGGGAAACAAGGCTAAGGCACGACAACGCACTGCTAGGCAATGCACTGCAAGGCAAGGAAAGGGTAACGCAAGGCAAGGCACGGTCAGGCGAGGCAAGGCTAAGGCACGACAACGCAAGTCTAGGCAATGCACGGAAGGCAAGCAAAGAGTAACGGAACGCAAGGAAGGCAAGGGAAAGCAAGGCAAGGCAAGGTTACCGGAAGGTACGGCACGGCAAGGGGAAACAAGGCTAAGGCACGGCAACGCACGGCTAGGCAATGCAGGGCAAGGCAAGGAAAGGGTAACGCAAGGCAAGGCACGGTTTTGGGAGGCAAGGCTAATGCACGACAACGCAAGGCTAGGCAGTGCACGGCTAGGCAAGGAAAGAGTAACGGAAGGAACGGAAGGCAAGGCAAAGCAAGGCAAGGAAGTGTAACAAAAGGCAAGGCACCGCAACGGGAAACAAGGCTAAGGAACGGCAATGCACGGCTAGGCAATGCACGGCCAGGCAAGGAAAGGGTAACGCAAGGCAAGGCACGGTAAGGCAAGACAAGGCTAATGCACGACGACGCACGGCTAGGCAATGCACGGCAAGGCAAGGAAAGGGTAACGCAAGGCAAGGCACGGTCAGGAGAGGCAAGGCTAATGCACGACAACGCAAGGCTAGGCAATGCACGGAAGGCAAGCAAAGAGTAACGGAAGGCAAGGAAGGCAAGGGAAAGCAAGGCAAAGCAAGCAAGGCTATGGCAAGGTGAAAAAAGGCTAAGACACGACAACGCAAGGCTAGGCAATGCACGGAAGGCAAAAAAAGAGTAACGGAAGGCAAGGAAGGCAAGGCAAAGCAAGGCAACGCAAGCAAGGCTATGGCAAGGTGAAAAAAGGCTAAGACACGACAACGCAAGGCTAGGCAATGCACGGAAGGCAAGCAAAGAGTAACGGAAGGCAAGGAAGGCAAGGGAAAGCAAGGCAAGGGTAACGGAAGGAAGGGCACGGCAAGGGCAAACAAGGCTAAGGAACGACAACGACCGGCTAGGCAATGCACTGCAAGGCAAGGAAAGGGTAACGCAAGGCAAGGCACGGTCAGGCGAGGCAAGGCTAAGGCACGACTACGCAAGGCTAGGCAATGCACGGAAGGCAAGCAAAGAGTAACGGAAGGCAAGGAATGCAAGGGAAAGCAGGGGAAGGCAAGGGTAACGAAAGGAACGGCACGGTAAGGGGAAACAAGGCTAAGGCACGACAACACAGGGCTAGGCAATGCAGGGCAAGGCAAGGTAAGTGTAACGCAAGGCAAGGCACGGTCAGGCGAGGCAAGGCTAAGGCACGACAACGCAAGGCTAGGCAATGCACGGAAGGCAAGCAAAGAGTAACGGAACGCAAGGAAGGCAAGGGAATGCAAGGCAAGGCAAGGTTAACGGAAGGAACGGCACGGCAAGGGGAAACAAGGCTAAGGCACTGTAACGCACGGCTAGGCAATGCAGGGCAAGGCAAGGAAATGGTAACGCAAGGCAAGGCACGGTTTGGGGAGGCAAGGCTAATGCACGACAACGGAAGGATAGGCAGTGCACGGCTAGGCAAGGAAAGAGTAACGGAAGGAAAGGAAGGCAAGGCAAAGCAAGGCAAGGCAAGTGTAACAAAAGGCAAGGCACGGCAAGGGGAAACAAGGCTAAGGAACGGCAACGCACGGCTAGGAAATGCACGGCCAGGCAAGGAAAGTGTAACGCAAGGCAAGGCACGGTAAGGCAAGACAAGGCTAATGCACGACAACGCACGGCTAGGCAATGCACGGCAAGGCAAGGAAAGGGTAACGCAAGGCACGGCACGGTCAGGCGAGGCAAGGCTAATGCACGACAACGCAAGGCTAGGCAATGCACGGAAGGCAAGCAAAGAGTAACGGAAGGCAAGGAAGGCAAGGGAAACCAAGGCAAGGCAAAGATAACGGAAGGAACGGCTCGGCAAGGGGAAACAAGGCTAAGGCAAGGCAACGCAGGGCTAGGCAATGCACGGCAAGGCAAGGAAAGGGTAACGCAAGGCAAGGCACTGTCAGGCGAGGCAAAGCTAATGCACGACATCGCAAGGCTAGGCAGTGCACGGCTAGGCAAGGAAAGAGTAATGGAAGGAAAGGAAGGCAAGGAAAAGCATGGCAAGGCAAGTGTAACAACAGGCACGGCACGGCAAGGGGAAACAAGGCTAAGGCACGACAACGCAAGGCTAGGCAATGCACGGAAGGCAAGCAAAGAGTAACGGAAGGCAAGGAATGCAAAGGAAAGCAGGGGAAGGCAAGGGTAACGAAAGGAACGGTACGGTAAGGGGAAACAAGGCTAAGGCACGACAACACAGGGGTAGGCAATGCAGGGCAAGGCAAGGAAAGGGTAACGCAAGGCAAGGCACGGTTTGGGGAGGCAAGGCTAATGCACGACAACGCAAGGCTAGGCAATGCACGGAAGGCAAGCAAAGAGTAACGGAAGGCAAGGAAGGCAAGGGAAAGCAAGGCAAGGCAAGGGTAACGGAAGGAACGGCACGACAAGGGGAAACAAGGCTAAGGCACGGCAACGCAAGACTAAGCAATGCACGGCCAGGCAAGGAAAGGGTAACGCAAGGCAAGGCACTGTCAGGCGAGGCAAGGCTAAGGCACGACAACGCAAGGCTAGGCAATGCACGGAAGGCAAGCAAAGAGTAACGGAAGGCAAGGAATGCAAGGCAAAGCAAGGCAAAGCAAGCAAGTCTATGGCAAGGTGAAACAAGGCTAAGGCACCACAACGCACGGCTAGACAATGCACGGCCAGCCAAGGAAAAGGTAACGCAAGGCAAGGCACTCTGAGGCAAGGCAAGGCTAAGGCACGACAACGCAAGGCTAGGCAATGCACGGAAGGCAAGCAAAGAGTAACGGAAGGCAAGGAAGGCAAGGGAAAGCAAGGCAAGGCAAGGGTAACGGAAGGAACGGCACGGCAAGGGGAAACAAGGCTAGGGCACGGCAACGCACGGCTAGGCAATGCACGGCAAGGCAAGGAGAAGGTAACGCAAGGCAAGGCACCTTGAGGCAGGGCAAGGCTGATGCACGACAACGCACGGCTAGGCAATGCACGGCAAGGCAAGGAAAGGGTAACGCAAGGCAAGGCACGGTCAGGCAAGGCAAGGCTAAGGCACGACAACGCAAGGCTAGACAATGCACGAAAGGCAAGCAAAGAGTAACGAAAGGCAAGGAAGGCAAGGGAAAGCAGGGGAAGGCAAGGGTAACGGAAGGAACGGCACGGTAAGGGGAAACAAGGCTAAGGCACGACAACGCAGGGCTTGGCAATCCACGGCAAGGTAAGGAAAGGGTAATGCAAGGCAAGGCACTGTCCGGCGAGGCAAAGCTAATGCACGACATCGCAAGGCTAGGCAGTGCACGGCTAGGCAAGGAAAGAGTAATGGAAGGAAAGGAAGGCAAGGAAAAGCATGGCAAGGCAAGTGTAACAACAGGCACGGCACGGCAAGGGGAAACAAGGCTAAGGCACGACAACGCAAGGCTAGGCAATGCACGGAAGGCAAGCAAAGAGTAACGGAAGGCAAGGAATGCAAAGGAAAGCAGGGGAAGGCAAGGGTAACGAGAGGAACGGCACGGTAAGGGGAAACAAGGCTAAGGCACGACAACACAGGGCTAGGCAATGCAGGGCAAGGCAAGGAAAGGGTAACGCAAGGCAAGGCACGGTTTAAGGCACGGCAACGCACGGCTAGGCAATGGGGAGGCAAGGCTAATGCACGACAACGCAAGGCTAGGCAATGCACGGAAGGCAAGCAAAGAGTAACGAAAGGCAAGGAAGGCAAGGGAAAGCAGGGGAAGGCAAGGGTAACGGAAGGAACGGCACGGTAAGGGGAAACAAGGCTAAGGCACGGTAACGAAGGGCTAGGCAATGCACGGCAAGGCAAGGAAAGGGTAACGCAAGGGAAGGCACGGTCAGGCGAGGCAAGGGTAATGCACGAAAACGCAAGGCTACGCAGTGCACGGCTAGGCAAGGAAAGAGTAACGGAAGGAAAGGAAGGCAAGGCAAAGCAAGGCAAGGCAAGTGT
The DNA here is from genome assembly GCF_037893015.1 of Macrotis lagotis. Classification (NCBI taxonomy): domain Eukaryota; kingdom Metazoa; phylum Chordata; class Mammalia; order Peramelemorphia; family Peramelidae; genus Macrotis; species Macrotis lagotis. The sequence goes on along the minus strand of NW_027422258.1, from coordinate 14,212 downwards.
AACAAAAGGCACGGCACGGCAAGGGGAAACAAGGCTAAGGCACGGCAACGCAAGACTAAGCAATGCACGGTCAGGCAAGGAAAGGGTAACGCAAGGCAAGGCACTGTCAGGCGAGGCAAGGCTAAGGCACGACAACGCAATGCTAGGCAATGCACGGAAGGCAAGCAAAGAGTAACGGAAGGCACGGAATGCAAGGCAAAGCAAGGCAAAGCAAGCAAGGCTTTGGCAAGGTGGAACAAGGCTAAGGCACAACAACGCACGGCTAGACAATGCACGGCCAGCCAAGGAAAAGGTAACGCAAGGCAAGGCACTCTGAGGCAAGGCAAGGCTCATGCACGACAGCGCAAGGCTAGGCAATGCACGGAAGGCAAGCAAAGAGTAACGGAAACCAAGGAAGGCAAGGGAAAGCAAGGCAAGGCAAGGGTAACGGAAGGAACGGCACGGCAAGGGGAAACAAGGCTAAGGCACGGCAACGCACGGCTAGGCAATGCACGGCAAGGCAAGGAGAAGGTAACGCAAGGCAAGGCACCTTGAGGCAAGGCAAGGCTGATGCACGACAACGCACGGCTAGGCAATGCACGGCAAGGCAAGGAAAGGGTAACGCAAGGCAAGGCACGGTCAGGCAAGGCAAGGCTAAGGCACGACAACGCAAGGCTAGACAATGCACGAAAGGCAAGCAAAGAGTAACGGAAGGCAAGGAAGGCAAGGGAAAGCAGGGGAAGGCAAGGGTAACGGAAGGAACGGCACGGTAAGGGGAAACAAGGCTAAGGCACGACAACGCAGGGCTAGGCAATCCACGGCAACGTAAGGAAAGGGTAACGCAAGGCAAGGCACGGTCAGGCGAGGCAAGGGTAATGCACGACAACGCAAGGCTACGCAGTGCACGGCTAGACAAGGAAAGAGTAACGCAAGGCAAGGCACGGTTAGGCGAGGCAAGGCTAAGGCACGACAACGCAAGGCAAGGCACTCTGAGGCAAGGTAAGGCTAATGCACGGTAACGCACGGCTAGGCAATGCAGGGCAAGGCAAGGAAATGGTAACGCAAGGCAAGGCACTGTCAGGCGAGGCAAAGCTAATGCACGACATCGCAAGGCTAGGCAGTGCACGGCTAGGCAAGGAAAGACTAATGGAAGGAAAGGAAGGCAAGGAAAAGCATGGCAAGGCAAGTGTAACAACAGGCACGGCACGGCAAGGGGAAACAAGGCTAAGGCACGACAACGCAAGGCTAGGCAATGCACGGAAGGCAAGCAAAGAGTAACGGAAGGCAAGGAATGCAAAGGAAAGCAGGGGAAGGCAAGGGTAACGAGAGGAACGGCACGGTAAGGGGAAACAAGGCTAAGGCACGACAACACAGGGCTAGGCAATGCAGGGCAAGGGAAGGAAAGGGTAACGCAAGGCAAGGCACGGTGAGGCGAGGCAAGGCTAAGGCACGACAACGCATGGCTAGGCAATGCACGGAAGGCAAGCAAAGAGTAACGGAAGGCAAGGAAGGCAAAGGAAAGCAGGGGAAGGGAAGGGTAACGGAAGGAACGGTTCGGCAAGGGGAAACAAGGCTAAGGCACGGTAACGAAGGGCTAGGCAATGCACGGCAAGGCAAGGAAAGGGTAACGCAAGGCCAGGCACGGTCAGGCGAGGCAAGGGTAATGCACGAAAACGCAAGGCTACGCAGTGCACGGCTAGGCAAGGAAAGAGTAACGGAAGGAAAGGAAGGCAAGGCAAAGCAAGGCAAAGCAAGCAAGTCTATGGCAAGGTGAAACAAGGCTAAGGCACCACAACGTACGGCTAGACAATGCACGGCCAGCCAAGGAAAAGGTAACGCAAGGCAAGGCACTCTGAGGCAAGGCAAGGCTAATGCACGACAGCGCAAGGCTAGGCAATGCACGGAAGGCAAGCAAAGAGTAACGGAAACCAAGGAAGGCAAGGGAAAGCAAGGCAAGGCATGGGTAACGGAAGGAACGGCACGGCAAGGGGAAACAAGGCTAATGCACGGCAACGCACGGCTAGGCAATGCACGGCAAGGCAAGGAGAAGGTAACGCAAGGCAAGGCACCTTGAGGCAAGGCAAGGCTGATGCACGACAACGCACGGCTAGGCAATGCACGGCAAGGCAAGGAAAGGGTAACGCAAGGCAAGGCACGGTCAGGCAAGGCAAGGCTAAGGCACGACAACGCAAGGTTAGACAATGCACGAAAGGCAAGCAAAGAGTAACGAAAGGCAAGGAAGGCAAGGGAAAGCAGGGGAAGGCAAGGGTAACGGAAGGAACGGCACGGTAAGGGGAAACAAGGCTAAGGCACGACAACGCAGGGCTAGGCAATCCACGGCAAGGTAAGGAAAGGGTAACGCAAGGCAAGGCACTGTCAGGCGAGGCAAAGCTAATGCAGGACATCGCAAGGCTAGGCAGTGCACGGCTACGCAAGTAAAGAGTAACGGAAGGAAAGGAAGGCAAGGCAAAGCACGGCAAGGCAAGTGTAACAACAGTCACGGCACGGCAAGGGGAAACAAGGCTAAGGCACGACAACGCAAGGCTAGGCAATGCACGGAAGGCAAGCAAAGAGTAACGGAAGGCAAGGAAGGCAAGGGAAAGCAAGGCAAGGCAAGGGTAACGGAAGGAACGGCACGGCAAGGGGAAACAAGGCTAAGGCACGACAACACAGGGCTAGGCAATGCAGGGCAAGGCAAGGAAAGGGTAACGCAAGGCAAGGCACGGTTTGGGGAGGCAAGGCTAATGCACGACAACCCAAGGCTAGGCAATGCACGGAAGGCAAGCAAAGAGCAACGGAAGGCAAGGAATGCAAGGCAAAGCAAGGCAACGCAAGCAAGACTATGGCAAGGTGAAAAAAGGCTAAGGCACGACCACGCAAGGCTAGGCAATGCACGGAAGGCAAGCAAAGAGTAACGGAAGGCAAGGAAGGCAAGGGAAAGCAAGGCAAGGGTAACGGAAGGAACAGCACGGCAAGGGCAAACAAGGCTAAGGCACGACAACGAACGGCTAGGCAATGCACTGCAAGGCAAGGAAAGGGTAACGCAAGGCAAGGCACGGTCAGGCGAGGCAAGGCTAAGGCACGACTACGCAAGGCTAGGCAATGCACGGAAGGCAAGCAAAGAGTAACGGAAGGCAAGGAATGCAAGGGAAAGCAGGGGAATGCAAGGGTAACGAAAGGAACGGCACGGTAAGGGGAAACAAGGCTAAGGCACGACAACACAGGGCTAGGCAAAGCAGGGCAAGGCAAGGTAAGGGTAACGCAAGGCAAGGCACGGTCAGGCGAGGCAAGGCTAAGGCACGACAACGCAAGGCTAGGCAATGCACGGAAGGCAAGCAAAGAGTAACGGAACGCAAGGAAGGCAAGGGAAAGCAAGGCAAGGCAAGGTTAACGGAAGGAAAGGCACGGCAAGGGGAAACAAGGCTAAGGCACGGTAACGCACGGCTAGGCAATGCACGGCCAGGCAAGGAAAGGGTAACGCAAGGCAAGGCACGGTAAGGCAAGAGAAGGCTAATGCACGACAACGCACGGCTAGGCAATGCACGGCAAGGCAAGGAAAGGGTAACGCAAGGCAAGGCACTGTCAGGCGAGGCAAAGTTAATGCACGACATCGCAAGGCTAGGCAGTGCACGGCTAGGCAAGGAAAGAGTAATGGAAGGAAAGGAAGGCAAGGAAAAGCATGGCAAGGCAAGTGTAACAACAGGCACGGCACGGCAAGGGGTAACAAGGCTAAGGCACGACAACGCAAGGCTAGGCAATGCAAGGAAGGCAAGCAAAGAGTAACGGAAGGCAAGGAAGGCAAGGGAAAGCAGGGGAAGGCAAGGGTAACGGAAGGAACGGCACGGTAAGGGGAAACAAGGCTAAGGCACGACAACACAGGGCTAGGCAATGCAGGGCAAGGCAAGGAAAGGGTAACGCAAGGCAAGGCACGGTTTGGGGAGGCAAGGCTAATGCACGACAACGAAAGGCTAGGCAATGCACGGAAGGGAAGCAAAGAGTTACGGAATCCAAGGAAGGCAAGGGAAAACAAGGCAAGGGAAGGGTAACGGAAGGAACGGCACGGCAAGGGGAAACAAGGCTAACGCACGGCAACGCACGGCTAGGCAATGCACGGCAAGGCAAGGAAAAGGTAACGCAAGGCAAGGCACCTTGAGGCAAGGCAAGGCTGATGAACGACAACGCACGGCTAGGCAATGCATGGCAAGGCAAGGAAAGGGTAACGCAAGGCAAGGCACGGTCAGGCGAGGCAAGGCTAAGGCACGACAACGCAAGGCTAGGCAATGCACGAAAGGCAAGCAAAGGGTAACGGAAGGCAAGGAAGGCAAGGGAAACCAGGGGAAGGCAAGGGTAACGGAAGGAACGGCACGGTAAGGGGAAACAAGGCTAAGGCACGACAACGCAGGGCTAGGCAATGCACGGCAAGGCAAGGAAATGGTAACGCAAGGCAAGGCACGGTTTGGGGAGGCAAGGCTAAGGCACGACATCGCAAGTCTAGGCAATGCACGGAAGGCAAGCAAATAGTAACGGAAGGCAAGGAATGCAAGGCAAAGCAAGGCAACGGAAGCAAGGCTATGGCAAGGTGAACAAAGGCTAAGGCACGACCACGCAAGGCTAGGCAATGCACGGAAGGGAAGCAAAGAGTAACGGAAGGCAAGGAAGGCAAGGCAAAGCAAGGCAACGCAAGCAAGGCTATGGCAAGGTGAAAAAAGGCTAAGACACGACAACGCAAGGCTAGGCAATGCACGGAAGGCAAGCAAAGAGTAACGGAAGGCAAGGAAGGCAAGGGAAAGCAAGGCAAAGCAAGCAAGGCTATGGCAAGGTGAAACAAGGCTAAGGCACCACAACGCACGACTAGGCAATGCACGGCCAGCCAAGGAAAAGGTAACGCAAGGCAAGGCACTCTGAGGCAAGGCAAGGCTGATGCACGACAACGCACGGCTAGGCAATGCACGGCAAGGCAAGGAAAGGGTAACGCAAGGCAAGGCACGGTCAGGCAAGGCAAGGCTAAGGCACGACAACGCAAGGCTAGACAATGCACGAAAGGCAAGCAAAGAGTAACGGAAGGCAAGGAAGGCAAGGGAAAGCAGGGGAAGGCAAGGGTAACGGAAGGAACGGCACGGTAAGGGGAAACAAGGCTAAGGCACGACAACGCAGGGCTAGGCAATCCACGGCAACGTAAGGAAAGGGTAACGCAAGGCAAGGCACGGTCAGGCGAGGCAAGGGTAATGCACGACAACGCAAGGCTACGCAGTGCACGGCTAGACAAGGAAAGAGTAACGCAAGGCAAGGCACGGTTAGGCGAGGCAAGGCTAAGGCACGACAACGCAAGGCAAGGCACTCTGAGGCAAGGCAAGGCTAATGCACGGTAACGCACGGCTAGGCAATGCAGGGCAAGGCAAGGAAATGGTAACGCAAGGCAAGGCACTGTCAGGCGAGGCAAAGCTAATGCACGACATCGCAAGGCTAGGCAGTGCACGGCTAGGCAAGGAAAGACTAATGGAAGGAAAGGAAGGCAAGGAAAAGCATGGCAAGGCAAGTGTAACAACAGGCACGGCACGGCAAGGGGAAACAAGGCTAAGGCACGACAACGCAAGGCTAGGCAATGCACGGAAGGCAAGCAAAGAGTAACGGAAGGCAAGGAATGCAAAGGAAAGCAGGGGAAGGCAAGGGTAACGAAAGGAACGGCACGGTAAGGGGAAACAAGGCTAAGGCACGACAACACAGGGCTAGGCAATGCAGGGCAAGGGAAGGAAAGGGTAACGCAAGGCAAGGCACGGTGAGGCGAGGCAAGGCTAAGGCACGACAACGCATGGCTAGGCAATGCACGGAAGGCAAGCAAAGAGTAACGGAAGGCAAGGAAGGCAAAGGAAAGCAGGGGAAGGGAAGGGTAACGGAAGGAACGGCTCGGCAAGGGGAAACAAGGCTAAGGCACGGTAACGAAGGGCTAGGCAATGCACGGCAAGGCAAGGAAAGGGTAACGCAAGGCCAGGCACGGTCAGGCGAGGCAAGGGTAATGCACGAAAACGCAAGGCTACGCAGTGCACGGCTAGGCAAGGAAAGAGTAACGGAAGGAAAGGAAGGCAAGGCAAAGCAAGGCAAAGCAAGCAAGTCTATGGCAAGGTGAAACAAGGCTAAGGCACCACAACGTACGGCTAGACAATGCACGGCCAGCCAAGGAAAAGGTAACGCAAGGCAAGGCACTCTGAGGCAAGGCAAGGCTAATGCACGACAGCGCAAGGCTAGGCAATGCACGGAAGGCAAGCAAAGAGTAACGGAAACCAAGGAAGGCAAGGGAAAGCAAGGCAAGGCATGGGTAACGGAAGGAACGGCACGGCAAGGGGAAACAAGGCTAAGGCACGGCAACGCACGGCTAGGCAATGCACGGCAAGGCAAGGAGAAGGTAACGCAAGGCAAGGCACCTTGAGGCAAGGCAAGGCTGATGCACGACAACGCACGGCTAGGCAATGCACGGCAAGGCAAGGAAAGGGTAACGCAAGGCAAGGCACGGTCAGGCAAGGCAAGGCTAAGGCACGACAACGCAAGGTTAGACAATGCACGAAAGGCAAGCAAAGAGTAAAGAAAGGCAAGGAAGGCAAGGGAAAGCAGGGGAAGGCAAGGGTAACGGAAGGAACGGCACGGTAAGGGGAAACAAGGCTAAGGCACGACAACGCAGGGCTAGGCAATCCACGGCAAGGTAAGGAAAGGGTAACGCAAGGCAAGGCACTGTCAGGCGAGGCAAAGCTAATGCAGGACATCGCAAGGCTAGGCAGTGCACGGCTACGCAAGTAAAGAGTAACGGAAGGAAAGGAAGGCAAGGCAAAGCACGGCAAGGCAAGTGTAACAACAGGCACGGCACGGCAAGGGGAAACAAGGCTAAGGCACGACAACGCAAGGCTAGGCAATGCACGGAAGGCAAGCAAAGAGTAACGGAAGGCAAGGAAGGCAAGGGAAAGCAAGGCAAGGCAAGGGTAACGGAAGGAACGGCACGGCAAGGGGAAACAAGGCTAAGGCACGACAACACAGGGCTAGGCAATGCAGGGCAAGGCAAGGAAAGGGTAACGCAAGGCAAGGCACGGTTTGGGGAGGCAAGGCTAATGCACGACAACCCAAGGCTAGGCAATGCACGGAAGGCAAGCAAAGAGCAACGGAAGGCAAGGAATGCAAGGCAAAGCAAGGCAATGCAAGCAAGACTATGGCAAGGTGAAAAAAGGCTAAGGCACGACCACGCAAGGCTAGGCAATGCACGGAAGGCAAGCAAAGAGTAACGGAAGGCAAGGAAGGCAAGGGAAAGCAAGGCAAGGGTAACGGAAGGAACAGCACGGCAAGGGCAAACAAGGCTAAGGCACGACAACGAACGGCTAGGCAATGCACTGCAAGGCAAGGAAAGGGTAACGCAAGGCAAGGCACGGTCAGGCGAGGCAAGGCTAAGGCACGACTACGCAAGGCTAGGCAATGCACGGAAGGCAAGCAAAGAGTAACGGAAGGCAAGGAATGCAAGGGAAAGCAGGGGAATGCAAGGGTAACGAAAGGAACGGCACGGTAAGGGGAAACAAGGCTAAGGCACGACAACACAGGGCTAGGCAAAGCAGGGCAAGGCAAGGTAAGGGTAACGCAAGGCAAGGCACGGTCAGGCGAGGCAAGGCTAAGGCACGACAACGCAAGGCTAGGCAATGCACGGAAGGCAAGCAAAGAGTAACGGAACGCAAGGAAGGCAAGGGAAAGCAAGGCAAGGCAAGGTTAACGGAAGGAACGGCACGGCAAGGGGAAACAAGGCTAAGGCACGGTAACGCACGGCTAGGCAATGCACGGCCAGGCAAGGAAAGGGTAACGCAAGGCAAGGCACGGTAAGGCAAGAGAAGGCTAATGCACGACAACGCACGGCTAGGCAATGCACGGCAAGGCAAGGAAAGGGTAACGCAAGGCAAGGCACTGTCAGGCGAGGCAAAGCTAATGCACGACATCGCAAGGCTAGGCAGTGCACGGCTAGGCAAGGAAAGAGTAATGGAAGGAAAGGAAGGCAAGGAAAAGCATGGCAAGGCAAGTGTAACAACAGGCACGGCACGGCAAGGGGAAACAAGGCTAAGGCATGACAACGCAAGGCTAGGCAATGCACGGAAGGCAAGCAAAGAGTAACGGAAGGCAAGGAATGCAAAGGAAAGCAGGGGAAGGCAAGGGTAACGAAAGGAATGGCACGGTAAGGGGAAACAAGGCTAAGGCACGACAACACAGGGCTAGGCAATGCAGGGCAAGGCAAGGAAAGGGTAACGCAAGGCAAGGCACGGTTTGGGGAGGCAAGGCTAATGCACGACAACGAAAGGCTAGGCAATGCACGGAAGGCAAGCAAAGAGTTACGGAATCCAAGGAAGGCAAGGGAAAACAAGGCAAGGGAAGGGTAACGGAAGGAACGGCACGGCAAGGGGAAACAAGGCTAACGCACGGCAACGCACGGCTAGGCAATGCACGGCAAGGCAAGGAAAAGGTAACGCAAGGCAAGGCACCTTGAGGCAAGGCAAGGCTGATGAACGACAACGCACGGCTAGGCAATGCATGGCAAGGCAAGGAAAGGGTAACGCAAGGCAAGGCACGGTCAGGCGAGGCAAGGCTAAGGCACGACAACGCAAGGCTAGGCAATGCACGGAAGGCAAGCAAAGAGTAACGGAAGGCAAGGAAGGCAAGGGAAAGCAGGGGAAGGCAAGGGTAACGGAAGGAACGGCACGGTAAGGGGAAAGAAGGCTAAGGCACGACAACGCAGGGCTAGGCAATGCACGGCAAGGCAAGGAAATGGTAACGCAAGGCAAGGCACGGTTTGGGGAGGCAAGGCTAAGGCACGACATCGCAAGTCTAGGCAATGCACGGAAGGCAAGCAAATAGTAACGGAAGGCAAGGAATGCAAGGCAAAGCAAGGCAACGGAAGCAAGGCTATGGCAAGGTGAACAAAGGCTAAGGCACGACCACGCAAGGCTAGGCAATGCACGGAAGGGAAGCAAAGAGTAACGGAAGGCAAGGAAGGCAAGGCAAAGCAAGGCAACGCAAGCAAGGTTATGGCAAGGTGAAAAACGGCTAAGACACGACAACGCAAGGCTAGGCAATGCACGGAAGGCAAGCAAAGAGTAACGGAAGGCAAGGAAGGCAAGGGAAAGCAAGGCAAAGCAAGCAAGGCTATGGCAAGGTGAAACAAGGCTAAGGCACCACAACGCACGACTAGGCAATGCACGGCCAGCCAAGGAAAAGGTAACGCAAGGCAAGGCACTCTGAGGCAAGGCAAGGCTAATGCATGACAGCGCAAGGCTAGGCAATGCACGGAAGGCAAGCAAAGAGTAACGGAAACCAAGGAAGGCAAGGGAAAGCAAGGCAAGGCAAGGGTAACGGAAGGAACGGCACGGCAAGGGGAAACAAGGCTAAGGCACGACAACGCACGGCTAGGCAATGCACGGCAAGGCAAGGAAAGGGTAACGCCAGGCAAGGCACGGTCAGGCAAGGCAAGGCTAATGCACGACAAGGCAAGGCTAGGCAGTGCACGGCAAGGCAAGGAAAGGGTAACGCAAGGCAAGGCACTGTCAGGCGAGGCAAGGCTAAGGCACGACAACGCAAGGCTAGGCAATGCACGGAAGGAAAGCGAAGAGTAACGGAAGGCAAGGAAAGCAAGGGAAAGCAAGGGAAGGCAAGGGTAACGGAAGGAACGGCACGGCAAGGGGAAACAAGGCTAAGGCACGACAACACAGGGCTAGGCAATGCAGGGTAAGGCAAGGAAAGGGTAACGCAAGGCAAGGCACGGTTTGGGGAGGCAAGTCTAATGCACGACAACGCTAGGCTAGGCAATGCACGGAAAGCAAGCAAAGAGTAACGGAAGGCAAGGAATGCAAGGCAAAGCAAGGCAACGCAAGCAAGGCTATGGCAAGGTGAAAAAAGGCTAAGGCACGACCACGCAAGGCTAGGCAATGCACGGAAGGCAAGCAAAGAGTAACGGAAAGCAAGGAAGGCAAGGCAAAGCAAGGCAACGCAAGCAAGGCTATGGCAATGTGAAAAAAGGCTAAGACACGACAAGGCAAGGCTAGGCAATGCACGGAAGGCAAGCAAAGAGTAACGGAAGGCAAGGAAGGCAAGGGAAAGCAAGGCAAGGCAATGGTAACGGAAAGAACGGCACGGCAAGGGGAAACAAGGCTAAGGCACGACAACGCACTGCTAGGCAATGCACTGCAAGGCAAGGAAAGGGTAACGCAAGGCAAGGCACGGTCAGGCGAGGCAAGGCTAAGGCACGACAACGCAAGTCTAGGCAATGCACGGAAGGCAAGCAAAGAGTAACGGAACGCAAGGAAGGCAAGGGAAAGCAAGGCAAGGCAAGGTTACCGGAAGGTACGGCACGGCAAGGGGAAACAAGGCTAAGGCACGGCAACGCACGGCTAGGCAATGCACGGCAAGGCAAGGAAAGGGTAACGCAAGGCAAGGCACGGTTTGGGGAGGCAAGGCTAAGGCACGACAACGCAGGGCTAGGCAATGCACGGCAAGGCAAGGAAAGAGTAACGGAAGGCAAGGAATGAAAAGGAAAGCAGGCAAGGCAAGTGTAACAAAAGGCAAGGCACGGCAACGGGAAACAAGGCTAAGGAACGGCAATGCACGGCTAGGCAATGCACGGCCAGGCAAGGAAAGGGTAACGCAAGGCAAGGCACGGTAAGGCAAGACAAGGCTAATGCACGACGACGCACGGCTAGGCAATGCACGGCAAGGCAAGGAAAGGGTAACGCAAGGCAAGGCACGGTCAGGAGAGGCAAGGCTAATGCACGACAACGCAAGGCTAGGCAATGCACGGAAGGCAAGCAAAGAGTAACGGAAGGCAAGGAAGGCAGGGGAAACCAAGGCAAGGCAAGGGTAACGGAAGGAACGGCTCGGCAAGGGGAAACAAGGCTAAGGCACGGCAACGCAGGGCTAGGCAATGCACGGCAAGGCAAGGAAAGGGTAACGCAAGGCAAGGCACTGTCAGGCGAGGCAAAGCTAATGCATGACATCGCAAGGCTAGGCAATGCACGGAAGGCAAGCGAAGAGTAACGGAAGGCAAGGAAGGCAAGGGAAAGCAAGGCAAGGCAAGGGTAACGGAAGGAACGGCACGGCAAGGGGAAACAAGGCTAAGGCACGACAACGCACGGCTAGGCAATGCACGGCAAGGCAAGGAAAGGGTAACGCCAAGGCAAGGCACGGTCAGGCAAGGCAAGGCTAATGCACGGTACAAGGCAAGGCTAGGCAGTGCACGGCAAGGCAAGGAAAGGGTAACGCAAGGCAAGGCACTGATCAGGCGAGGCAAGTCTAATGCACGACAACGCTAGGCTAGGCAATGCACGGAAGGAAAGCGAAGAGTAACGGAAGGCAAGGAAAGCAAGGGAAAGCAAGGGAAGGCAAGGGTAACGGAAGGAACGGCACGGCAAGGGGAAACAAGGCTAAGGCACGACAACACAGGGCTAGGCAATGCAGGGTAAGGCAAGGAAAGGGTAACGCAAGGCAAGGCACGGTTTGGGGAGGCAAGTCTAATGCACGACAACGCAAGGCTAGGCAATGCACGGAAAGCAAGCAAAGAGTAACGGAAGGCAAGGAATGCAAGGCAAAGCAAGGCAACGCAAGCAAGGCTATGGCAAGGTGAAAAAAAGGCTAAGGCACGACCACGCAAGGCTAGGCAATGCACGGAAGGCAAGCAAAGAGTAACGGAAGGCAACGGCACGGCAAGGCAAGGCTATGGAAACAAGGCTAAGGCACGGCAACGCAAGGCTAGGCAATGCACGGCAAGGCAAGCAAAGAGTAACGGAAGGCAAGGAAGGCAAGGGAAAGCAAGGCAAGGCAAGTGGTAACGGAAGGAACGGCACGGCAAGGGGAAACAAGGCTGATGCACGACAACGCACGGCTAGGCAATGCACGGCAAGGCAAGGAAAGGGTAACGCAAGGCAAGGCACGGTCAGGCGAGGCAAGGCTAAGGCACGACAACGCAAGGCTAGGCAATGCACGGAAGGCAAGCAAAGAGTAACGGAAGGCAAGGAAGGCAAGGGAAAGCAGGGGAAGGCAAGGTAACGGAAGGAACGGCACGGTAAGGGGAAACAAGGCTAAGGCACGACAACGCAGGGCTAGGCAATGCACGGCAAGGCAAGGAAAATGGTAACGCAAGGCAAGGCACGGTTTGGGGAGGCAAAGCTAATGCACGACAACGCAAGGCTAGGCAGTGCACGGCTAGGCAAGGAAAGAGTAACGGAAGGAAAGGAAGGCAAGGCAAAGCAAGGCAAGGCAAGTGTAACAAAAGGCAAGGCACGGCAAGGGGAAACAAGGCTAAGGAACGGCAACGCACGGCTAGGCAATGCACGGCCAGGCAAGGAAAGGGTAACGCAAGGCAAGGCACGGTAAGGCAAGACAAGGCTAATGCACGACAACGCACGGCTAGGCAATGCACGGCAAGGCAAGGAAAGGGTAACGCAAGGCAAGGCACGGTCAGGCAAGGCAAGGCTAATGCACGACAACGCAAGGCTAGGCAATGCACGGAAGGCAAGCAAAGAGTAACGGAAGGCAAGGAAGGCAGGGGAAAGCAAGGCAAGGCAAGGGTAACGGAAGGAACGGCACGGCAAGGGGAAACAAGGCTAAGGCACGGCAACGCAGGGCTAGGCAATGCAGGGCAAGGCAAGGAAAGGGTAACGCAAGGCAAGGCACGGTTTGGGGAGGCAAGGCTAATGCACGACAACGCAAGGCTAGGCAGTGCACGGCTAGGCAAGGAAAGAGTAACGGAAGGAAAGGAAGGCAAGGCAAAGCAAGGCAAGGCAAGTGTAACAACAGGCACGGCACGGCAAGGGGCGAAACAAGGCTAAGGCACGACAACGCAAGGCTAGGCAATGCACGGAAGGCAAGCAAAGAGTAACGGAAGGCAAGGAAGGCAAGGGAAAGCAGGGGAAGGCAAGGGTAACGGAAGGAACGGCACGGTAAGGGGAAACAAGGCTAAGGCACGACAACACAGGGCTAGGCAATGCAGGGCAAGGCAAGGAAAGGGTAACGCAAGGCAAGGCACGATTTGGGGAGGCAAGGCTAATGCACGACAACGCAAGGCTAGGCAATGCACGGAAGGCAAGCAAAGAGTAACGGAAGGCAAGGAAGGCAAGGGAAAGCAAGGCAAGGCAAGGGTAACGGAAGGAACGGCACGGCAAGGGGAAACAAGGCTAAGGCACGGCCAACGCACGGCTAGGCAATGCACGGCAAGGCAAGGAAAGGGTAACGCAAGGCAAGGCACGGTTAGGCAAGGCAAGGCTAAGGCACGACAACGCACGGCTAGGCAATGCACGGCAAGGCAAGGAAAGGGTAACGCAAGGCAAGGCACGGTGAGGCGAGGCAAGGCTAAGGCACGGACAACGCAAGGCTAGGCAATGCACGGAAGGCAAGCAAAGAGTAACGGAAGGGAAGGAAGGCAAGGGAAAGGAGGGGAAGGCAAGGGTAACGGAAGGAACGGCACGGTAAGGGGAAACAAAGCTAAAGCACGGCAACGCAGGGCTAGGCAATGCACTTCAAGGCAAGGAAAGGGTAATGCAAGGCAAGGCACGGTCAGGCGAGGCAAGGGTAATGCACGACAACGCAAGCCTACGCAGTGCACGGCTAGGCAAGGAAAGAGTAACGGAAGGAAAGGAAGGCAAGGCAAAGCAAGGCAAGGCAAGTGTAACAAAAAGGCAAGGCACGGCAAGGGGAAACAAGGCTAAGGCACGGCAACGCAAGGCTAAGCAATGCACGGGCCAGGCAAGGAAAGGGTAACGCAAGGCAAGGCACAGTAATGCAAGGGCGAGGCTAATGCACGACAACGCACGGCTAGGCAATGCATGGCAAGGCAAGGAAAGGGTAACGCAAGGCAAGGCACGGTTAGGCGAGGCAAGGCTAAGGCACGACAACGCAAGGCTAGGCAATGCTCGGAAGGCAAGCAAAGAGTAACGGAACGCAAGGAAGGCAAGGGAAAGCAAGGCAAGGCAAGGTTAACGGAAGGAACGGCACGGCAAGGGGAAACAAGGCTAAGGCACGGTAACGCACGGCTAGGCAATGCAGGGTAAGGCAAGGAAATGGTAACGCAAGTCAAGGCACGGTTTGGGGAGGCAAGGCTAATGCACGGACAACGCAAGGCTAGGCAGTGCACGGCTAGGCAAGGAAAGAGTAACGGAAGGAAAGGAAGGCAAGGCAAAGCAAGGCAAGGCAAGTGTAACAAAAGGCAAGGCACGGCAAGGGGAAACAAGGA